>NW_026289825.1:0-102500 GCF_023373465.1 Oncorhynchus keta
CTCTCCTGGTACTAACTGTCATACCTGCTGCAGAATCAAAGGCTCTCTCCTGGTACTGTCATACCTACTGCAGAATCAAAGGCTCTCTCCTGGTACTAACTGTCATACCTGCTGCAGAATCAAAGGCTCTTTCCTGGTACTCACTGTCATACCTACTGCAGAATCAAAGGATCTCTCCTGGTACTAACTGTCATACCTGCTGCAGAATCAAAGGCTCTCTCCTGGTACTCACTGTCATACCTACTGCAGAATCAAAGGCTCTCTCCTGGTACTAACTGTCATACCTGCTGCAGAATCAAAGGCTCTCTCCTGGTACTAACTGTCATACCTACTGCAGAATCAAAGGCTCTCTCCTGGTACTAACTGTCATACCTGCTGCAGAATCAAAGGATCTCTCCTGGTACTAACTGTCATACCTGCTGCAGAATCAAAGGCTCTCTCCTGGTACTCACTGTCATACCTACTGCAGAATCAAAGGCTCTCTCCTGGTACTAACTGTCATACCTGCTGCAGAATCAAAGGCTCTCTCCTGGTACTAACTGTCATACCTGCTGCAGAATCAAAGGATCTCTCCTGGTACTAACTGTCATACCTGCTGCAGAATCAAAGGCTCTCTCCTGGTACTCACTGTCATACCTACTGCAGAATCAAAGGCTCTCTCCTGGTACTCACTGTCATACCTACTGCAGAATCAAAGGATCTCTCCTGGTACTAACTGTCATACCTACTGCAGAATCAAAGGCTCTCTCCTGGTACTCACTGTCATACCTACTGCAGAATCAAAGGCTCTCTCCTGGTACTAACTGTCATACCTACTGCAGAATCAAAGGCTCTCTCCTGGTACTAACTGTCATACCTGCTGCAGAATCAAAGGCTCTCTCCTGGTACTAACTGTCATACCTGCTGCAGAATCAAAGGCTCTCTCCTGGTACTAACGTCATACCTGCTGCAGAATCAAAGGCTCTCTCCTGGTACTGTCATACCTACTGCAGAATCAAAGGCTCTCTCCTGGTACTGTCATACCTACTGCAGAATCAAAGGCTCTCTCCTGGTACTAACTGTCATACCTACTGCAGAATCAAAGGCTCTCTCCTGGTACTAACTGTCATACCTGCTGCAGAATCAAAGGCTCTCTCCTGGTACTAACGGTCATACCTGCTGCAGAATCAAAGGCTCTCTCCTGGTACTGTCATACCTACTGCAGAATCAAAGGCTCTCTCCTGGTACTGTCATACCTACTGCAGAATCAAAGGCTCTCTCCTGGTACTGTCATACCTACTGCAGAATCAAAGGCTCTCTCCTGGTACTAACTGTCATACCTGCTGCAGAATCAAAGGCTCTCTCCTGGTACTAACTGTCATACCTGCTGCAGAATCAAAGGCTCTCTCCTGGTACTGTCATACCTACTGCAGAATCAAAGGCTCTCTCCTGGTACTAACTGTCATACCTGCTGCAGAATCAAAGGCTCTTTCCTGGTACTCACTGTCATACCTACTGCAGAATCAAAGGATCTCTCCTGGTTATGCGATTCTCCAAACTCACATTTCATCCAGATGCTGCTGAGTTCTTTGTCGAGAGTAGAAGTATTATGCCATAAAGCTGGATAGCTTGGCAGGACATACACATTTCAACACACAATTTCCGTATTTGGATAAATGAGTCTGTACTTTTTAGCAACAAGAGGCCCTGTGATGTTAGGTCATAGCAGGTCTAGGAGTTACAGTATCCAGGCAGAAATACTGTGGCTGTTGTCAATGATGCTTCACTTGACTCATAATAATGGAGCTGCTTCGTTCTGTCTTCTTCTGATGCTCTGAAGTGGATCAGTGAATGTAGGTCTACTACTCCCTCTAGTGGTCGCCAGAGAGTTACAACGTTTTTCAGTGTCTTTTACCAAAGTGTACGCATGTCCGTATTCTCCTTACTGACACAGGTGTCGTACTTTCCAAAGGCCCAACTTGAAGAGCCCGTAGTGCAACACTTAGTTCAAACTGAACCTCAACCCTTTTCCTCGACGAATAACCACAATCATCTTTTACAATCTATGTATTTTAAGTTGTTGATTTTATTTGATCTTCGAGAAACAATACAAAGATACTAAATACATCATACAAACATCAAGGACATCACACCTTTCCCAGACCCACTAGCTTCCCTTATCACTTTCTGCCACATGGCCTCAAATTACAATATAATTGAATGTCTATAACAATAGTATAACGTTTGACCATTGACCAATGCCTGTCACATATTAGGCAACATTGTACATAAATCACAAATTAAAATGTCTCTCGAGACGTCAGTAGAACGCCACTGATGAGCATATTGTTTCTAATACAATACCATAGGTTGCTCTGTGTGAGTAGGTTGCTGAGAGTCACACTACAGGCAATGTGCAGGCTCTGTTCAGGCTCTGTGCAGGCAATGTGCAGGCTCTGTTCAGGCTCTGTGCAGGCTCTGTTCAGGCTCTGTGCAGGCTCTGTGCAGGCTCTGTGCAGGCTCTGTGCAGGCTCTGTGCAGGCTCTGTGCAGGCTCTGTTCAGGCTCTGTGCAGGCTCTGTGCAGGCTCTGTTCAGGCTCTGTGCAGGCTCTGTTCAGGCTCTGTGCAGGCTCTGTGCAGGCTCTGTGCAGGCTCTGTGCAGGCTCTGTTCAGGCTCTGTTCAGGCACTGTGCAGGCTCTGTGCAGGCTCTGTGCAGGCTCTGTTCAGGCTCTGTGCAGGTCGATGTTCAGGCACTGTAGGCTTTCTCAGCAACAACATGGATGGCAGCAGGTGGAACAGTAATGTAGTGTTTCATCCACTGCTCCAGTCCACCCTCCCCTGGGACACTCACAAGGTCACAGTGTCATAGATCCACTGCTCCAGTCCACTCCCCCCTGGGACACTCACAAGGTCACAGTGTCATAGATCCACTGCTCCAGTCCACTCCCCCCTGGGACACTCACAAGGTCACAGTGTCATAGATCCACTGCTCCAGTCCACTCCCCCCTGGGACACTCACAAGGTCACAGTGTCATAGATCCACTGCTCCAGTCCACTCCCCTGGGACACTCACAAGGTCACAGTGTCATAGATCCACTGCTCCAGTCCACTCCCCCCTGGGACACTCACAAGGTCACAGTGTCATAGATCCACTGCTCCAGTCCACCCTCCGCTGGGACACGGGTCACAAGGTCACCCTCTCCCAGTGTCATAGATCCACTGCTCCAGTCCACTGCCCTCCCTGGGACACTCACAAGGTCACAGTGTCATAGATCCCTGCTCCAGTCCACTCCCCTCTGGGACACTCACAAGGTCACAGTGTCATAAATCCACTGCTCCAGTCCACTCTGGGACACTCCAGTCCACCTCCAGTCCACCCCCCTGGTACACTCACAAGGTCACAGTGTCATAGATCCACTGCTCCAGTCCACTCCCCTCTGGGACACTCGCAAGGTCACAGTGTCATAGATCCACTGCTCCAGTCCACTCCCTCTGGGACACTCACAAGGTCACAGTGTCATAGATCCACTGGCATAGCACACACACACAATATATATATATTTTTCAAATCTTCTAATTACTTTCAATATTATTAATTTCCATGTCGGCTCTATGCCTGGAAATGCCCTGTCCTGAGGATCCCAATTTCAAACTCCCAAAAATTATATAAAAAATGGTAATAATGGATATTAACTGAAACACGATCTTGTGTAGTTTTATGCAAGAGCCCTCTGTGATTTAAATTTAACATATTTTAACCAAAATTCATATTCTACCGTAATCTAACGACAAGGGGTCCTTATGGCATAGCTGCCCCTACTCAATCCTGATTCTTTTGATATTTTAGACTAATCTGACGGAGTTCACCAAATCTCAGTTTCGAGTGAAAAATATTTTTTAAATTAGGTTTTAGAGTCATAAAGCAACTGAGTAAAACATAATTGCTACTGTGTATACCACTTGAATTAAGCATCCATTTTTGTCCTCTCTGTTAGGCATCCATTTTTTTTTGTCCTCTCTGTTAGGCATCCATTTTTGTCCTCTCTGTTAGGCATCCATTTTTGTCCTCTCTGTTAGGCATCCATTTTTGTCCTCTCTGTTAGGCATCCATTTTTGTCCTCTCTGTTAGGCATCCATTTTTGTCCTCTCTGTTAGGCATCCATTTTTGTCCTCTCTGTTAGGCATCCATTTTTGTCCTCTCTGTTAGGCATCCATTTTTGTCCTCTCTGTTAGGCATCCATTTTTGTCCTCTCTGTTAGGCATCCATTTTTGTCCACTCTGTTAGGCATCCATTTTTGTCCTCTCTGTTAGGCATCCATTTTTGTCCTCTCTGTTAGGCATCCATTTTTGTCCACTCTGTTAGGCATCCATTTTTGTCCTCTCTGTTAGGCATCCATTTTTGTCCACTCTGTTAGGCATCCATTTTTGTCCTCTCTGTTAGGCATCCATTTTTGTCCTCTCTGTTAGGCATCCATTTTTGTCCTCTCTGTTAGGCATCCATTTTTGTCCTCTCTGTTAGGCATCCATTTTTGTCCTCTCTGTTAGGCATCCATTTTTGTCCACTGTTAGGCATCCATTTTTGTCCACTGTTAGCATCCATCCATTTTTGTCTCTCTGTTAGGCATCCATTTTTGTCCTCTGTTAGGCATCCATTTTTGTCCACTCTGTTAGGCATCCATTTTGTCCTCTCTGTTAGGCATCCATTTTTGTCCACTGTTAGGCATCCATTTTTGTCCACTCTGTTAGGCATCCATTTTTGTCCTCTCTGTTAGGCATCCATTTTTGTCCACTGTGTTAAGCATCAACTCTGTCAGAGTGCTGAAATGAATAATTTTCCATATTTGACAAATGTTTTGTATTGAACTTGTATTTTTAGAGGCAGTATCAGTATGTGTTGCCAACTACATCCGTGGCTTGTCAACTCCGTCACTGAGGACTGACCCCTTAAGATACTGTTGTTGTCAATATTCAGACAAAATGTTTGAATGGTTCTGCAACAGATGGTCAAACAGTTGTAATATTTGCTATGTTAGACCTGGGGGCGATGTTAGTTTTATAAATGTTGTTTTAGGTCTTAAATCCAGAAAACTAAACAAAAGAAGTTTGGAGATTTGTATTACATATTTGAATAATCTAATGTTAGAGTGAAACAATCCAAGGCTGTTTTAAACACTTAATAATTGTAAATTAAAATGCTTTTTTATGGTGTCTGACGGAGTAGACAGAAATCCAGTTAGTTGCATTTGATGATTTATTAAAAATGTCATTAGGAAGTTATTCATTTACATGGTGTGATAGCTGATACTTTGGTCGATCAAAATATATATTTCACATTTTGTTAATATTAAGACCAACATTTGTGGGAAAAAGTTGAGATTGTCCCTGAGAACTAAAACAGCAACATGTTCTCTCAGCAGAATATGGAAAAGAGCCAGAGATCAGCTATAAAATGCTACTTAGCATTTTTTAAATTAAATTGCTCGTACCTTGTGTGGGGGGGGTCAGGGGTTGAGAAACTGCGCTAAACCACATAGGTCATAGGTCAATAGTACCTAAAGTCACACACACAAAAGGAGTGTGTGTTCTGCCTGTAACGGTCTCAGCTTCCCCTATTCCAGGGTTCCCCAGGTGGCGGCCCGCGGGTAGGTTTGATTTATATTTATATTTATTTGTGGAATTTTTATTGTTGAACATTAAAGATTGTTGAAACACCAGGAAATCAGCTCCAAGTGATTTTAATGGAAGAAATCTGTTCCCATGTATTCCCAGGCATAATGGAGAGACACGTGAACAAATGTGAACAAGGTTTGAAATGATTATGTTTCGTCAAACTATTGCTATCTGTTTGGGCTTCTTGCGGTCAATTTGTGGTTTACAAATGAATTGTAATTGAAACCCGGCCCCTCGAACATCCGCTCCAGAATAAATGTTTTTCCCGCGGCTGAATCTAGTTGATGATCCCTGCCTTATTCTGTCCTCTTCCAGGTAACACAGTGGCACACGCAGGTATCCATTCTTACACTCCCTCTGTTGTCCTTCCTCCTCTCTATGTCAGCAACACGTCTTCCTGTCTGTGATCACCCGCTGGCCCGTTGATTGGTCGTGAGTTGGCTCGGAGCAGGACGCGGGGGCGAGTCATTGCTGCTAGGGGCCTGTTGCCGGACGGCAGTGCCGTTGCGTGCCAGCAGCTCGCGGGCCATCATCATGAAGGCATCGTCCACATTCTGGGCCTCCTTAGCTGAGGTCTCTAACGCTGCCAGGATGCCTCTCTCCTCAGCCATACAGCATGCCTCCTGGAACAACACCTGACGCTCAGACTCCAGGTCAGACTTGTTACCTGGCAAGGAGAGAAATAGGTGTTTCAAGTTTTGTTTTTAGAACTGATTTGTCAAAAACACATTGATTTGAGGGGTCAGGGTTAAAGAATTTTAAAGGTTTGAACCTCTTTTCTGAGAGAGGCCCAGATTTTTTTTTTGTTTCAAATCTTTACATCTCAATTATAGAAATACAAAGGATAGAAGAAACATTTCAATTCAAAACAATGGCCCATGCCACATCGCGTCAGCAAATATTTTTGCTCCCACTCACCAATGAGACAGAGCACTACATTGGTCCGCGCGTACAGCTCCACCTCCTGATCCAGTTGGACACAGAGTCAAAGGTTCCGTGGCGTGTGATGTGTCATGGCGCCGTGGGCGCTGCGGTAGTAACTCTGGGTGATAGCGCTCCTGTCCAGCCGTGTCCCATACCTGCGCTGCTAGTAACTCTGGGTGATGGTCCGATCTCACAGTCTAAATCTGCTGGAGGGCAATACAAACACAATGATCTCCAGCCCCGTGGAGGAACAATCAAACACAATATCCTGCATCTGTGGAGGGAACAATACAAACACAATGATTACACAGAATTAGGGAACAATACAAACACAATGATCTCCTCTAATATACTGCTGGAGGGAACAATACAAACACAATGATCTCACAGTCTAATATACTGCTGGAGGGACCAATACAAACACAATGATCCACAGTCTAATATACTGCTGGAGGGACCAATACAAACACAATGATCTCACAGTCTAATATACTGCTGGAGGGAACAATACAATACAAACACAATGATCCCACAGTCTAATATACTGCTGGAGGGACCAATACAAACACAATGATCTCACAGTCTAATATACTGCTGGAGGGACCAATACAAATCTCACAATGATCTCACAGTCTAATATACTGCTGGAGGGAACAATACAAACACAATGATCCCACAGTCTAATATACTCCTGGAGGGAACAATACAAACACAATGATCTCACAGTCTAATATACTGCTGGAGGGAACAATACAAACACAATGAACACTAATATACTGCTGAACAATACAAACACAATGATCCCACAGTCTAATATACTCCTGGACTGCTGGACCAATACAAACACAATGATCTCACAGTCTAATATACTGCTGGAGGGAACAATACAAACACAATGATCCCACAGTCTAATATACTGCTGGAGGGACCAATACAAAACAATGATCTCACAGTCTAATATACTCCTGGAGGGAACAATACAAACACAATGATCTCACAGTCTAATATACTGCTGGAGGGAACAATACAAACACAATGATCCCACAGTCTAATATACTGCTGGAGGGAACAATACAAACACAATGATCTCACAGTCTAATATACTGCTGGAGGGAACAATACAAACACAATGATCTCACAGTCTAATATACTGCTGGAGGGAACAATACAAACACAATGATCTCACAGTCTAATATACTGCTGGAGGGAACAATACAAACACAATGATCTCACAGTCTAATATACTGCTGGAGGGACCAATACAAACACAATGATCCCACAGTCTAATATACTGCTGGAGGGACCAATACAAACACAATGATCTCACAGTCTAATATACTGCTGGAGGGAACAATACAAAACACAATGATACAAAACTCACAGTCTAATATACTGCTGGAGGGAACAATACAAAACAATGATCCCACAGTCTACAAACACAAATATACTACCTGGAGGGAACAATACAAACACAATGATCCCACAGTCTAATATACTCCTGGAGGGAACAATACAAACACAATGATCTCACAGTCTAATATACTGCTGGAGGGAACAATACAAACACAATGATCTCAGTCTAATATACTGCTGGAGGGACCAATACAAACACAATGATCTCACAGTCTAATATACTCCTGGAGGAACAATACAAACACAATGATCTCACAGTCTAATATACTCCTGGAGGGAACAATACAAACACAATGATCTCACAGTCTAATATACTCCTGGAGGGAACAATACAATGATCTCACAGTCTAATATACTGCTGGAGGGACCAATACAAAACTCTGTGTGAAGGCAGCACTACTGAAATGACACCTTAACAAAATGATGATGTACTGTAAATGTTTAAAAAAGGCTGCAATATGCCACTGTGTGTCTCAGGTATCTCCTTCAGCCTCCGCCTGATCTGCAATATGCCACTGTGTGTCTCAGGTATCTCCTTCAGCCTCTGCCTGATCTGCAATATGTCACTGTGTGTCTCAGGTATCTCCTTCAGCCTCCGCCTGATCTGCAATATGCCACTGTGTGTCTCAGGTATCTCCTTCAGCCTCCGCCTGATCTGCAATATGCCACTGTGTGTCTCAGGCATCTCTGATCTCACTCAGGCCTTCAGCCCTGCCTGATCTGCAATATCATGCCACTGCCTGATCTGCAATATGCCACTGTGTGTCTCAGGTATCTCCTTCAGCCTCCGCCTGATCTGCAATATGCCACTGTGTGTCTCAGGTATCTCCTTCAGCCTCCGCCTGATCTGCAATATGCCACTGTGTGTCTCAGGTATCTCCTTCAGCCTCCGCCTGATCTGCAATATGCCACTGTGTGTCTCAGGTATCTCCTTCAGCCTCCGCCTGATCTGCTCCTCTCTTCATGTTAGCATAGCAACAACTGCCATAGCAACCTGACACACCTGGCACCAGAGTTCCTAAACTCCCATGCTCACCTGGTCTTACCCTGCATTTGGTTTCTTTATCACTCTCCTCACAGACTTTATCTTTGTCTTCCTCTAAAACCCCCGTTAAATCCTTTCATCTCCTAATCATCCACACAACATGTACACAAGCACAGGAGAACATGTTTTTTTATATCTTCCCAAAGCTACTGTAGGGATGATCTGTTTTGATTCATATGTGCTGTAGTTCTAATGCAGTAAACATGTCTCTGCCACTGGCTTTGGGAGGGAGAGCTTATATACAGTATGTGTGCGAAAGCACTGCTTGGAGCAAGAGCACTGCCTGGAGCAAGTGCACTGCCTGGAGCAAGAGCACTGCCTGGAGCAAGAACACTGCCTGTGAGCAAGAGCACTGCTTGGGGGAAAGCACTGCTTGCAGTGATGCAAGAGCACTGCACTGGAGCAAGAGCACTGCCTGGAGCAAGAGCACTGCCTGGAGCAAGACCACTATGGAGCAAGACCACTGCCTGGAGCAAAAGCACTGCCTGGAGCAAGAGCCCTGCTTGGAGCAAGAGCACTGCCTGGAGCAAGAGCACCGGCGTAAGAGCACTGCCTGGAGCAAGAGCACTGCCTGGAGCAAAGCACTGCCTGGAGCAAACCACTGCCTGGAGCAAAGAGCCCTGCCTGGAGCAAGAGCCCTGCTACCTGGAGCAAGAGCACTGCCTGGAGCAAGAGCACTGCCTGGAGCAAGAGCACTGCCTGGAGCAAGAGCACTGCCTGGAGCAAGAGAACTGCTTGGAGCAAGAGCACTGCCTGGAGCAAGAGCACTGCCTGGAGCAAGAGCACTGCCTGGAGCAAGAGCACTGCCTGGAGCAAGAGCCCTGCCTGGAGCAAGAGGACTGCCTGGAGCAAGAGCACTGCCTGGAGCAAGAGCACTGCCTGGAGCAAGAGCACTGCCTGGCAAGAGCACTGACTGGAGCAAGAGCACTGCCTGGCGTAAGAGCACTGCCTGAGCAAGAGCACTGCCTGGAGCAAGAGCACTGCCTGGGCAAGAGCACTGCCTGGAGCAAAGCACTGCCTGGAGCAAAAGCACTGCCTGGAGCAAAAGCACTGCCTGGAGCAAAAGCACTGCCTGGAGCAAGAGCACTGCCTGGAGCAAGAGCACTGCTTGGAGCAAGACCACTGCCTTGAGCAAGAGCACTGCCTGGAGCAAGAGCACTGCCTGGAGCAAAGAGCACTGCCGTTGTCATGCAAAGTGACTAAAGAAACTAAATTGAACTCTTTTACAGCAGAATAATGCCTCATTTACAACTCTTTACAGTTAAATAATATCCATTTCCTGTCAGTAAATACAACTCTTTACAGTTAAATAATATCCATTTCCTGTCAGTAAATACAACTCTTTACAGTTAAATAATATCCATGTTCCTGTCAGTAAATACAACTCTTTACAGTTAAATAATATCAATTTCCTGTCAGTAAATAGAACTCTTAACAGCAGAATAATATCCATGTTCCTGTCAGTAAATAGTACAAGCAGACTCAAATGCTGTTTGCATTGATCTCTGTCTCTTTGTGTGGTTGCAGTTGTCACGGAGTTATGTGTGTGGTACAGGGATAGCAACAATGGTCTAGTGTTGTCATCATGCATGATTTGCATACGTTCTGATGTGCGGTCAGTTGAGGCAACAAGGCCCTATTCACACAGAGTGGCTATAAACCAAATGGCACCTATTCCCTATATAGTGCACTACTTTCAAACCAGAGACATGGGCCCTGGTCAAAAGTAGTGCACTAGATAAGGAATAGGGTGCGCTCTGGGACAGAGCCCCAGACTAAGATACATTCTGAAGCCATCCACTTGCCTTGCCTGCTCTTCCTTCCTTCCTGTGTCAAAGGTCAGTTGGTTGAGGATACGGTCAGTAACACAGAATGAAATAGAACCCATTCTAGAATGAAGGAGGTATATGACACACAGTAGGCCCCTCTAGTAATAATGTTACTATACCTCTTAAACAAAAAGGTGCTATCTACAACCGAAAATGGTTATATGGCTGTCCCCATAGAACCCTATTTGGTTCTTTCCACAGAGGGTTCTACATGAAACAAAAGGGTTCTCCTACGGGGACAGTGGAAGAATACTTTTGTGACCCTTTTTCTAAGAGTGGTTGGTTAGAGGAAGAGGCCGCACCATAAATACCTTCCTATCGCCTCTCTTGTCTGGCAGGTTTGGGGAACAATACAGTTAGCAGCTGTTGGTAGAGGAGGAGGAGGGGCCCTCCAGCTACAAAATCATTTCAACCTAAAGTAGCTCTAAAGTATTTAAACCTACACTCTTAGAAAAAGGGTACCAAAAGAGTTCTTCAGCTGACCCATAGGAGAACCCTTTTTGATTCCAGTTAGAACCGTTTGTAGAAAGGGTTCTACATGGAATACAAGCATTCTACCTGCAACAAAAAAAGCCTTTAAGGTTATAGATAGCAAACAAAATGATACAAGAGTGTAACCAGCCCCTCACTTAGGGTTTCCTATTCAAGCATACAGTAGTTTGACCTCAATAGGTACTTAAGGCTTACTCTCACTTTTCTCATTGAAGTTTAAAAACAAATACTGATGTTTTTGGTCAGGGAAGAGAAAAGAGGAATGACTGATGTGTTGTAGGAGGAGAACCAGAAAGGCGAGTCCCTCATGACATGCCGGTCCAACTTGTATTAAGTGTCAACCTAATTAAGGCCTGCAAAGCCTTCTTGACAGTATCACAAGACAACAGCTGTGTTTTACACCAACCACCCCAATGGCCTCCAAACTGAAGTATTCAGACAGAAACTAATCTGATCAGCAGGCAACACTTTGACATTTCAGTTATGCGTTATGTGTATAGTCAACAACAGAAGATGTGTTGTACATGTTCAAACTATCAACAAACTACCAACTGCAGCTCTGTTGCTATGCAACAGCTTGCTGGAAGTGACAGTGACTGTAGGGGTTAGGTTTAGGCTGACTTTCACTGAACCATTTTAGTTCTATAAAGCACCATTTCTCCTAAAGGTTTGAGGCTGACTTCCTTACCTTAATTTTCTTGCCCTCGATGTCCACTGTCCGCACGGTGAAGTCCACTCCTATGGTGTTCTGTTGCCTCTCTGAGAACTGTCCTGACTTGAAGCTCTGGACCACGCAGGTCTTGCCCACGTTAGAATCTCAATCAGGATGATCTTAAACAGGAAATCAAAGGATTCGTCCTGCTGCTCCCACTCCTCCAGTTGGCTGTTGCATCGTAAAAGAGGAGTGGGCTGTCTGGGCCTGGGAGCCACACCAAGACACTGACTTAGTGTCACGTCACAATACTATGACTATGTTATAACTGTGTTATAAGCAAGTGAGTGATGTCTGCTTTACAATGCTATCCCTGATGGTTGTTGCTGGTTATAATCCCAGATGACCTAGGGTCTCTTGTTGACTTGTACCTGTCGCTTCGTGACTTCTAAATCCTCCCTGGCCAGAGAAGGTTCTTCTATATACAGTAGCTTCAGTACTGTAGTAGGTCTAGCACAAGTGTGGAAAATAGCATTCTTTAGTTGATCAGGTTTGATACAGGATTTCCTTCTGGCCATATAACCACCTCAGAGCTGAGAGCAAGCACAGGTCTTTCAGTCAGGCCCAGAATGTTCCCTCCAATCAGGCCTCTCTCCCCCCGTACATCCACCAGGTGAGGATAACAGCGGCTCAATTCTCCAGAGGAAAGCATTCCTTTCTGCTCCCGACCAGCCTCCTCTCCAGGTGTTGCCCCAGTTAATTTCCAACGGCAGCAGAGTGCACTGAACAGCCAGTAGTAAACACTTCTCTTCCACACAGAATAAGAAACAGATTGAGTCACCTTTACACTGTCAAAGAGCTGCCTTCTTTCTCCTCCAGATTGTCTTTGTTAGTGTATGTTACTTTCTCTTCCTCCATCCACCTGTTGCCTTCCCGCCCTCATTAGGTTTTCCGTCTCTTTCTACCAATGTAATCCCGCCCCTAACTGCTAATCGTCACGTGAGCTCCCACCTGTGGTATTGTGGGAAATGTAGTGTTTCAGTTCTAATTGACATTGCTCTCAAAACCTGGATACAATCTGTTAAAAATATTTTGTTTAAACACTTTCCAAATTAAATAGATACCAAAATAGATACTAAAACAGAAATACCGTTTTGATTTATTATAATTATATATCCTGTTATTATTATTGTCTTTAACTGTGAGAAAAACAACTTTCAGTATTTATGGAAACTCTGCCTCACATTCTATTCAATGTTGGAACTCAGAACTGTAAAGCAGTTGTTTTGAATGAAACATTCTATTCAAATGACTAGCATCTTCCAGACCACTTCAATCAAAACATTCTCCCACCACAACATAACTCCAGCTTGTGGATTGGTGGAGCAATGGCTTGGCTACCATTGAAGAGTCTTGGGGACAGTGACAGAGAGTACGAGATGACGAGTGTTGATCTCCAGGGGGAAAAAGGAAAGAGATTCGGGGGAAAAAGAAAACATCAAAATAAAATGAAAGAAAACTTAAAAGTAGAAGAAAATGACTTTTCAGAAGAAGAGGGAACAGATGGATGAAAGAGGAGGATAAATATGGGGGAACTGGATGAGAAAGAAAGGCTGGAGCTTGCAGTAGACCAGGCAAGACAAGCAGCGAGGAATTGTGATCCAATCAGATCTATGATACAGAAAGAGACTGAGAGAGAATCAGGAAGAGAAAAGGAAGAATGGAGTGCAGAGATAAGGCAGTCTGAGAGACAGAGAGACAGAGAGAAGAAGGTACATTTGAAGCAAGATGGGGAGTTGGAATGGCATCTAATTAAGATGAGAGAGAGGTTGTTAGAGGCAGAGTTGAGGAGGACAAAGAAGAAGAGAAGGAGGAGGTAGAGTGCATGTGGAGGAGAGAAAGAGAGAAGGAAGAGAGAAGAAACAGTGCATGGAGATGGAGAGAGCAGAGGGAAGGAAGAGAGCAGCAAGGGAAGGAGAAGGGAAGAAGAGAGAGAAACAGTGCATGTGGAGATGGAGAGAGCAGAAGGGAAGGAAGAGAGAGAAACAGTGCATGTGGAGATGGAGAGAGCAGAAGGGAAGGAAGAGAGAGAGAAACAGTGCATGTGGAGATGGAGAGAGCAGAAGGGAAGGAGAGAGAGAGAACAGTGCATGTGGAGATGGAGAGAGCAGAAGGGAAGGAAGAGAGAAACAGTGCATGGAGATGGAGAGAGAGAGATGTGGAGCAGAAGGGAAGGAAGAGAGAGAGAAACAGTGCATGTGGAGATGGAGAGAGCAGAAGGGAAGGAAGAGAGAGAGAACAGTGCAGTGCATGTGGAGATGGAGAAGGAAGGAAGAGAGAGGGAATGGAGAGAGCAGAAGGAAGGAAGAGAGAGAAACAGTGCATGTGGAGATGGAGAGAGAAACAGTGCATGTGGAATGGGAGAGCAGAAGGAAGGAGAGAGAAACAGTGCATGTGGAGATGGAGAGAGCAGAAGGGAAGGAAGAGAGAGAGAAACAGTGCATGTGGAGATGGAGAGAGCTGAGAAGAAGGAAGAGGAGGTAGAACTGGAGAAGGAGAGAAAAAAAAGATGCACAGAGATAACCAGGAGGAAAAGGATGATAGATTTAGAGGATAACAGAGTTAACCAGAAGAAGCTTTGGTTAGAGTGGAACAGCAAAGAGAGAGATACGCTGGAGTAACAGCTATAGCTGGAGGACCATCAGGAAATATCAGGGGCCCTTCTTAGCCTGGGAACCAGTCTGTTTGTGCCATCATGCCTCTGCTTGTCATGCCAAAACATGATAACACAAACAGATCTGGGAACAGGCAGAAGGGCCCCTCTCTAGGATGTGCATGTGGCATCTAACTAACTTGATGAGTTAATATCTACTGCCCTCCTGTGATTTCAAGAAGGAAAAAGCAGGTCATTTGGGGAGCCATGAGGAAGAGGAGAGAACATCATCGCAGCATGGAGAGAGCAAGGAAACTTCTGCCACACAGGCAAATAGAACAAAGTAGTTTATTGAATGAAGAGAAAATGATATTATGAGTATACTACAGTAGCCTGGGTGCCAGTCTGTTGAGTGAACATTCCAGGGAAGGAAGTACTCCGTGTCACATGTCAAATGTTTAGCATGACAAGGAGTGACAAGGAGTGGAATGATAGCTAAACAGACTGGTAGAGGCTACAACCACTGGTTTAATATCATACCGTTTAGAGTCCTTCATTACGTATTCATTGTTTTAAGAAACTTTTCCCCCTGTGTCAGACTGTATTCAGTTGGAAGAAACAGAAAGACAAGTTGAAGAAACAAGAGAAGGAGGAGAGGAAGAGAAAGAAAGCAGAGAAAGACAGAAGGCAGAACAGAAGAGGGAGAGAGAAAGAGATGAAGGAGTGAGAAAGACAGGAGGAGGAGAGGATGGAGAGGAGAGAACAGGAGGATGAGAGGAGAGAACAGGAGAAAAAGAGGAAGAGGGGAGGATGAGAGGAGAGAACAGGAGGATGAGAGGAGAGAACAGAGAAAAAGAGGAAGAGGGAGGATGAGAGGAGAGAACAGGAGGATGAGAGGAGAGAACAGGAGGATGAGAGGAGAGAACAGGAGGAAAAGAGGAAGAGGGGAGGATGAGAGGAGAGAACAGGAGGAAAAGAGGAAGAGAGAGGAGGATGAGAGGAGAGAACAGGAGGAAAAGAGGAAGAGAGATGAGGATGAGAGGAGAGAACAGGAGGAAGAGGAAGAGAGAGGAGGGAGGATGAGAGGAGAGAACAGGAGGAAGAGGAAGAGAGAGGAGGATGAGAGGAGAGAACAGAGGGAAGGAGAGAGGAGAGAACAGGAGGAAAAGAGGAAGAGGGGAGGATGAGAGGAGAGAACAGGAGGAAGAGGAAGAGAGAGGAGGATGAGAGGAGAGAACAGGAGGAAAAGAGGAGAGAGAGGAGGATGAGAGGAGAGAACAGGAGGAAAAGAGGAAGAGAGAGGAGGATGAGAGAGAGAACAGGAGGAAGAGGAAGAGACAGGAGGATGAGAGGAGAGAACAGGAGGAAGAGGAGAGAACAGGAGGATGAGAGGAGAGAACAGGAGGATGAGAGGAGAGAACAGGAGGATGAGAGGAGAGAACAGGAGGAAAAGAGGAAGAGAGGGAGGATGAGAGGAGAGAAACAGGAGGAAAAGAGGAAGAGGGGAGGATGAGAGGAGAGAACAGGAGGAAAAGAGGAAGAGAAGGAGGAGAGAGGAGAGAACAGGAGCAGAAAAGAGGAAGAGAGAGAGGAGGATGAGAGAGAACAGGAGGAAGAGGAAGAAAGAGGAGGATGAGAGGAGAGAACAGGAGGAAGAGGAGAGAGAGGAGGATGAGAGGAGAGAACAGGAAGAAAAGAGGAAGAGAGAAGGATGAGAGGAGAGAACAGGAGGAAGAGGAAGAGAGAGGAGGATGAGAGGAGAGAACAGGAGGAAAGAGAAAGAGAGGAGGATGAGAGGAGAGAACACGAGGAAAATAGGAAGAGAAAGGAGGATGAGAGGAGAGAACAGGAGGAAGAGGAGAGAGAGGAGGAAGGAAGAGAGGAGAGAACAGGAGGAAAAGAAGAAGAGAGGAGGATGAGAGGAGAGAACAGGATGAAAAGAGGAAGAGAGAAGGATGAGAGGAGAGAACAGGAGGAAGAGGAAGAGAGAGGAGGATGAGAGGAGAGAACAGGAGGAAGAGGAAGAGAGAGGTTGAGAGGAGAGAACAGGATGAAAAGAGGAAGAGAGGAGGATGAGAGGAGAGAACAGGAGGAAAAGAGGAAAGAGAGAGGAGGATGAGAGGGAGAGAATAGGAGGAAGAGGGAAGATGAGGAGGAGAGAACAGGAGGAAGAGGAAGAGAGAGGTTGAGAGGAGAGAACAGGAGGGAAGAGGAAGAGAGGAGGATGAGAGGAGAGAACAGGATGAAAAGAGGAATATTTTTAAGAGATGTTGGTTGTCGAATAAAAGGAACATAATGTTAAAAGATGCTTGTCCCTTTATTCAAGACACTGTAACCAACACTGAGGCACTTCAATGGTTAAATGGTTACCAATTATTTACAACAGAAAAACAAACCACAGGTTTTACAGAACCTTGACAGCCAATAAGAAGACTCTTGCTGGCAGTCAGATGGATAATCAGTTGAACAGTAATACTTTGGACAAACACAGTAGAGATGTCTAATGTCTAATAATGTCCTGAGTTGTCCTTTCATGTGTGTTATGAGTATGTACATAATATGGATGCATTGCTAACCTGATCCCAGATCTGTTTGTGGTCTGGCCAATGACAACTCCATTGCTGTCATTGCCAAGCCAACTCTTTGTCACCCATTGTCATGTTTGGCTTGACACAAATGAGTGACAGGAGTTGTCATGATGGCACAAACAGACTGGCACTCAGACTAGTGCATTGAGTCTCCTTCATAAGAGGACCATTTCATTTCAGACACTCTCTGCTGTGTCACACAGCTCCCTGTATTGAGATGGTTGAGAGGTGAAGATCACAGGTGGCACATCAACCTTTCTTCTCATCTGGCAGAGTATTGTGATGGCCAGGACAACTCCAACATCCTGAGGACCAGACACACAGTAACGGTTCAGTCAGGATTGACGGAGCAGGTGACCAGATGCTGAGTGTGATAGATGATGGTTCAATCTAATAGGCCAGAAAAGGAAGATGGTAAAAACACTATGGTACAGCGTTGGGGTGTGATAGATAATGGATCTAATAGACCTACACTCAACACCTATGGTAAAAAAAGAGTATGGAACAGCATTTGGTTCAATTAAGTTTTAAATTCAGGTCGAGTCAATTGAAATTCACTTCCTGAATTGAAAAATCCACATACAAAAACTATGGACAATTTTCAATTTGTGCATTGAATTTCAATTGACTGAATTGAAAAAATGTAATTGACTGCAACCCTGGAAAGGTTAAATACACGGCCGGCCCACTGATTGACGAGGGCAGCATTTTCTGAGCTAAACTGCTAAGACCCACCAACAACAACACATAGAACCTCACATAATTCTGCCCCAAAACAATCTCTCAACCAGTGGCATATGGGCTTTTTATGTGAGCGCTAATGCCACCCTTTGATAAGCAGGCCCACATTGTCAAAGGTGCTAAATGATTTGCTTGTCCTTCCCCCAGGGTGCAGTTGGAGAGACGCATCTCTGATCACTCAACCAACATACCGGGAAAAAATGATCTAACATAAATAATGTAGTAGATTTAGGATATGTAAGAAAGAGTATGTGACCTTCTCTGTAGCCTACAGGCTGAGATAAAATGTAATGAGACACGCTTTTTACATCATGCAGCTTTCTCCAATCAAATAGCCTGACCTAAACGGAGGTCAATCAAATAGCCTGACCTAAACGGAGGTCAATCAAATAGCCTGACCTAAACGGAGGTCAATCAAATAGCCTGACCTAAACAGAGGTCAATCAAATAGCCTGACCAAACGGAGGTCAATCAAATAGCCTGACCTAAACGGAGGTCAATCAAATAGCCTGACCTAAATGGAGGTCAATCAAATAGCCTGACCTAAACGGAGGTCAATCAAATAGCCTGACCTACGGAGGTCAATCAAATAGCCTGACCTAAATGGAGGTCAATCAAATAGCCTGACCTAAATGGAGGTCAATCAAATAGCCTGACCTAAACGGAGGTCAATCAAATAGCCTGACCTAAATGGAGGTCAATCAAATAGCCAGATCTAAACGGAGGTCAATCAAATAGCCTGACCTAAACGGAGGTCAATCAAATAGCCTGACCTAAACGGAGATCAATCAAATAGCCTGACCTAAACGGCGGTCAATCAAATAGAACATTTGCTGTCATTATAACAAACAAACATGTCCTAAAAACAGGACAGTTCAAAGTGAAATGAATAATCACAGCTGTTGTCCAGGAGTTTCATCCCGTTGTCATGATCAGTGGTTTCAAGTTGGTATCTGTCCAGTTTTGACAAGCTGATCACAATGAAAAATAAAATATTTACAATGTAAAAACATTGCAAATAGGCTCCTGAGAACTCCTGATAAAGTTGGGTAGCTGATATTCAGGCTTAAATTGCCAAATTGATTAGTCACAGGAATCAGGACTAATAAAGCCAATGTAACGGCCTGTTTTCCAAAGATGGGCCTACCACATGGATGGGCCTACCACATGGATGGGCCTACCACATGGATGGGCATTCATACAATTCCATTGCGGGCAACATGGTAAGCTACACCCCACACCCCAGTAAGCCCGAGACGACATATTTTAGATGTCTTTTTTTGGTCCTGTTCGGATGTCGTTTTTATCGTTTTTACAAAACGGTAGGCTTACCACATACGATGCATTCAGAGAGTATTCAGACCCTTTGACTTTTTCAAAATGTTATGTTACAGCCTTATTCAAAAAATGTATTAAATTGTTTTTTTCCCCTCATCAATCTACACACAATATCCCATAAAAACAAGGCATCATTTTTTGGGGGAAAATGTTCTGAATTTAAAAAAAATACAAACTGAATGAACACATTTCCATAGGTATCCAGACCCTTTACTCAGTCCTTTGTTGAAGCACCTTTGGCAGTAATTACAGTCTCAAGTCTTCTTGGATATAACACTACAATATTTGTGGAGTTTCTCCCCATTCTTCTCTGCAGATCTTCTCATCCTCTCCAGCTCTGTCAGGCTGGATGGGGAGTTTTCGCATTCTTCTCTGCAGATCCTCTCCAGCTCTGTCAGGTTGGATGGGGAGTTTCTCCCATTCTTCTCTGCAGATCCTCTCCAGCTCTGTCAGATCCTCTCCAGCTCTGTCAGGTTGGATGGGGAGTTTCTCCCATTCTTCTCTGCAGATCCTCTCCAGCTCTGTCTGTCAGATCCCTCTCCAGCTCTGTCAGGTTGGATGGGGAGTTTCTCCCAGCTCTGTCTTCATTCTCTGCAGATCCTCTCCAGCTCTGTCCCAGGTTCCAGGTCATGGGGAGTTTCTCCCATTCTTCTCTGCAGATCCTCTCCAGCTCTGTCAGGCTGGATAGCGCTGCACAGCTATTTTCCGGCCTCTCCAGAGATGTTAGATCGGGTTCATGTCTGGGCTCTGGCTGGGCCACTCGAGGACAATCAGAGACTTGTCCCAAAGCCACTCCTGCGTTGTCTTGGCTGTGTGCTTAGGCTCGTTGTCCTGTTGGAAGCTGAACCTTGTCCCCAGTCTGAGATCCTGAGGGCTCTGGAGCAGATTTTCATCAAGGATTCCTCTGTACTTTGCTCCGTTCATCTTTGCCTCGATCCTGACTAGTCTCTCAGTCCCTGCAACTGAAAAACATCCCCACAGCATGATGCTGCCACTGCCATGCTTCACCGGTGGGATGATGCCAGGTTTCCTCCAGACGTGATGCTTGGCATTCAGGCTTGATTTCATCAGACCAGATAAGTTTCTCATGGTAAGAGTCTTTAGATTTTTGGCAAACTCCAAATGGAAGTCTGGCCACTCTATCATAAAGGCCTGATTGGTGGAGTGCTGCAGATGGTTATCCTTCTGGAAGGTTTTCCCATTTCCACAGAGGGACTCTGTAGGTCTGTCAGAGTGACCATTGTGTTCTTGGTCACTTCCCTGACCTAAGCCCTTCTTCCCCAATTACTCAGTTTGGCCGGGCGGCTCTAGGAAGAGTCTTGGTGGTTCCACACTTCTTCCATTTAAGAATGATGGATGCCATTGTGTCCTTGGGGACCTTGAATGGACCAGATCTGTGCCTCGACATTATATAGACATGTCTGTGCCTTTCTTAATCATGTCCAATCAATTGAATTTACCACAGATGGACTCCAATCAAGTTGTAGAAACATATCAAGGATGATCAATGGAAACAGCATGCACTTGAGCTCAATTTTGAGTCTTAAAGCAAGAGGTCTGAATAGTTATGTAAATAAGGTATTTCTGTTTTATTTTAATACATTTGCTAAAATAAAAAAAAATAAAAAAAATTCTGGGGTATTGTGTGTAGATTGATGAGGATTTCTTGTTTTATTTAATCCATTTTAGAATAATGCTGTAACGTAATTTTTTGGGGAAAAAGTTCAGGGATCTGAATACTTTCTGAATGCACTGTAGATGGGCATTCATAACATTCCATTTCAGGCCAAACTGCAGGCTTCAGGTGACACCTTTTGGGCGACGTTTTTTGCGGCAGTTCAGGACCGGCCTTGATTTCCAACAGACATTTGTTTTGGTCTGGACCAAATCTGAACCAATCATGTTTGTTTCAGATTTTGTCCGGGTCTGGACCAGCCTTGATTTGGCCCAAACATAGATGTCTATAAATGACTTATTCTCAACTTTCATTCAGAACCAACAATGTGCATGATTTTAACATCTTAAAATAACATTTTCAACATCTGTAAAATACACATTTTAACATCTGTAAAATAAGTATTTTCAACATCTGTAAAATACACATTTTAACATCTGTAAAATACACATTTTCAACATCTGTAAAATACACATTTTCAACATCTGTAAAATACACATTTTCAACATCTGTAAAATACAAATTGTTTTTCAAATCTGTAAAATACACATTTTAACATCTGTAAAATACACATTTTAACATCTGTAAAATACACATTTTCAACATCTGTAAAATACACATTTTTTCAACATCTGTAAAATACATATTTTCAACATCTGTAAAATACACATTTTCAACATCTGTAAAATACACATTTTCAACATCTTAAAATAAGTTTCTTCAACATCTGTAAAATACATATTTTCAACTTTCATTCATCTGTCTTTTAGATGTCATTTTGCTTACGGGACTATTCTAGTTTTGCGGGGTTGGTATTTTTGGTCTTGCCTATGGAGGCAGAATGGCAAGGCCCGGCCCTAGTTAAATAGTACAGAAATCTATCAGAAATACATACCCATAATGCTGTCAGTGCTACTAATATTCCTATTCCCAGGCTGATCGCATTGCTCTCGACTGAGATCAGGATGGGAAGACATGGCTGAAAATGGACAATTAAGAGTTTGTCATTTTGTGTGAAAAACAAGAGTATACAGCTCTGTATTATATCAGAACTTAAACAAACATCAGTTTATTGTATCAATGAGTACTGTACAAGTCATCTCTATGGATCCAACTAGCATTATGACATTCTAGTGGATACACAGCTGCCAGCAAAACACTTTGAGAAAATTACGAGCAAAACAGTTTGGTTGCACCCTCTTGACAGCAGACACATTTAAAAAAAATGGTGTAATTCTACGCATTTTAACTTGGGGTGTAGAGAAAATGTTGCCGTTTAAAGCAAGTTCGCTGCAACTCTACACATTTTGCCATGGGGTGGTGAGAAATGTATGCCGTTTTAATGACATCATAGTGAGACTGACGAACCACATCAATGAGGGCTCTATGGGTAGTAATTTGACCATGATAACACGTTTAGATAACTGTCTGCTAACCTAATTTAGCAATCTAAAAATATTATCTGATATGGGCTAGTTGATCTGAGGACCTTCAAAATGGCCACCAGTTGCCCATCCCTGGTGTAGTGGAATGACTTGTTTTTACCTTTTCATATATCAGAATGTGTTCATCCATTAATCCCCTTGTGGTCATCATCCTCAGATGAATTACTGTTGGGATAGTGAATAACAAATCTTGTATTGTTACCAGGAGCAACCTGAAATAGAATGTGACAAGGTTTAAAACAGTGCTTTACTTTAGCTGCATGATTTATTACTAGGCTGCAGCATGGCATCCATTATGTGTCTGGTCCAAATGTGTTCTATGGTATTTGTTGGTCTTTTAGAGTATTGTCATGTACATCTTCCTCAGTTTATTCATGGTTGTCTTGTCACTGTCCTTATCGTCTCTTTTTTATTTTGTTTTTAAAAACACATTTGAAAGATAATAGAATAAAACATGTATTGCTCTTTACCAAAAGACATAACAGATTTATTTAACACAGACTGACACACTGAATCAGATCCTACTCAGCATACAAATAACAACAACAACAACAAGTTAACTTATTTAACACAGCAGACTCACACATTTAAAGTCTGTTGAGTCCTCATCAGAACAGAGACAGGAGATGGGGATGTCTGTGCCCCAGTCTTGGTAGCCTTGTACGAGCCCACAGCATTTGAACTGAAAGTGAAGGAAACAGAACAACAGGCATTTTAAAAACAATTAGGCAAACAATTACCAAATATAGTTAAGGCCTGGAGAAACCTCCCTGGAGAAACCTCCCTGGAGAAACCTCCATGGAGAAACCTCCATGGAGAAACCTCCATGGAGAAACCTCCCTGGAGAAACCTCCCTGGAGAAACCTCCCTGGAGAAATCTCCCTGGAGAAACCTCCCTGGAGAAACCTCCCTGGAGAAACCTCCATGGAGAAACCTCCCTGGAGAAACCTCCATGGAGAAACCTCCCTGGAGAAACCTCCATGGAGAAACCTCCTGGAGAAACCTCCTGGAGAAACCTCCCTGGAGAAACCTCCATGGAGAAACCTCCCTGGAGAAACCTCCCTGGAGAAATCTCCTGGAGAAACCTCCTGGAGAAACCTCCTGGAGAAACCTCCCCTGGAGAAATCTCCCTGGAGAAACCTCCTGGAGAAACCTCCATGGAGAAACCTCCCTGGAGAAACCTCCCTGGAGAAACCTCCCTGGAGAAACCTCCCTGGAGAAACCTCCCTGGAGAAACCTCCCTGGAGAAACCTCCCTGGAGAAATCTCCCTGGAGAAACCTCCTGGAGAAACCTCCTGGAGAAACCTCCATGGAGAAACCTCCCTGGAGAAACCTGGAGAAACCTCCCTGGAGAAACCTCCCTGGAGAAATCTCCCTGGAGAAACCTCCCTGGAGAAACCTCCCTGGAGAAATCTCCCTGGAGAAACCTCCCTGGAGAAACCTCCATGGAGAAACCTCCATGGAGAAACCTCCATGGAGAAACCTCCCTGGAGAAACCTCCTGGAGAAACCTCCATGGAGAAACCTCCCTGGAGAAACCTCCATGGAGAAACCTCCATGGAGAAACCTCCCTGGAGAAACTTCCATGGAGAAACCTCCCTGGAGAAACCTCCCTGGAGAAACCTCCCTGGAGAAACCTCCTGAGAAACCTCTATGGAGAAACCTCCCTGGAGAAACCTCCCTGGAGAAACCTCCATGGAGAAACCTCCAATGAAAGTGTTTTTAGTCCAGGCCTTGGTTTACATAATATGGAAAACCGTCCCTAAAGACACACATACATTGAATTGTCACTCTGGGAATTTGAATCGGCACATTGAATTGGCACATTGAATTGGCACATTGAATCGGCACATTGAATTGGCACATTGAATTGGCACATTGAATTGGCACATTGAATTGGCACATTGAATCGGCACATTGAATTGGCACAAGCAGAGACAATAAGAAGCATTAAATGAAGGTGACTTACGTTAGTCTGTATGTTGTATATCGTTTCTATATCTTTTTGTTTCGCTCCACTCAGAGGCATCATAGCTAGATGTTCCTCTCTGGTTAACTCCTCCATCTTGAAATGAATCAAGTTAACATTCAGTGTTATAGTCACAGCTGAAACCTATAATCAGCTTGGAAATTTGAAATGGACAGATACTGACATTGAATTATCAAGAATCAGATGCATTGCACCATCATACAATAACTTCTCAAATATCTTTTCACCAGAACAGCAAACAAACATTGTCTCAAAGTTGAATTAGAAAATGAAGATATAAACAGGTAACTGCCAAAACGAATGGAAACCCCTGAGTAAATGAGGGACACGGAGTATATTAAAAGCAGGTGCTTCCACACAGGTGTGGTTCCTCCATTAATTAAGCAATTCATATCCATCATGCTTTGGGTCATGTACAGTATGAAAATGATTTTGGCTACCATGGCTACTTCCCCATGGCTCGGGCTCCCGAGTGGTGCAGCGGTCTAAGGGGGATCACTACAGACCCGGGTTCGATCCCAGGCTGTATCATAACCGGCCGTGATCGGGAGTCCCATTGACCCAGCGTTGTCTGGGTTAGGGGAGGGTTTGACCAGCGGGGCTTTACAAGTAGGCCGTCATTGTAAATAAGAATGTGTTCTTAACTGACTTGCCTAGTTAAATAAAAGTAAAAAAAGGTTCAATAAAGGTTAAAAAGGTTCAATAAAGGTTAAAAAAGGTTAAAAAAATATTAAATAAAGGTTAAAAAAGGTTAAATAAAGGTTAAAAATAATAAAAAAGGATCATATGCTGCCATCCAAAGGGTATGAGTGCTCACTGAATGGTTTGATGAGCATGAAAACGATCGATGTAAAACCATATGCCATTGCTGTCTCAGTCACCAGATCTCAACCCAATTGAAAACTTATGTGAGATTCAGAAGCAGCTCCTGAGACAGAGTTTTCCATCAACAAAACACCAAATGATGGAATTTATTGTGAAAGAATGGTCTCGCATCACTCCAATAGACTTCTAGACACTGGTAGAATCTATGACAAGGTGCATTAAAGCTGTTCTGGCTCGTGGTGCCCCAACACCCTATTAAACCACTTTATGTTGGTGTTTTCCATTATTTTGGCAGTTACCTGTGTGTATATATATATATATATATATATATATAGACTACTGTACCTCGTGTTTGGAATGATATGCTTTCACGCACTCCACAAACAGGTATAGGCTGGCCAGTGACATACCTACAGAAAACTACACACACATATTGGATGTTGTCAAGCAAAATCAATACTAAAGGTTCATTCAAACCTTATCCCGCTTTAAGGGAAACATGTCATGGGGAAAGTGTTGACTGGTTCCAGTTGAGTTGTATGGCATGCCATTACCTATCAGAAAGGAACAGTTTGCAGCAGTGAAGTCAAGTCGGTAGCCAGATCCCAGATCTGTTTGTGCTTTCTAACCAACTCCTATGATAATTATCCAAGACAAACCAACAGATCTGGGATCAGGCTAACACTTTGAGACAGGTCTCGGCAGGCTTACCAGAACCACAACCCATTTCTTCTCCTTCCGAGCGCCATAGACCCCAAATATTGACAGGACCAGGGTTGCTGCTTCTAGGACATACAGAACTACTATCCCAGGCAGAATCTCCTCTATCTGTGCATAGGAAGACAAGCCAGACTAATGATATGGCAACTGTGGGTTTATAATCATAATATTACAATGATACTGCTGGATTCTAGCCTGGTCTCAGATCTGTTTATGCTGTATAGCCAACTCCTATGGTTGTTGTCATGCTAAACACTGTAGGAGTTGGAAAGACAGCACAAACAGATCTGGGACCAGGCTAGATGGACACAGCATTATTATAATGAAATCAATATGATATAATTAGTAAATGTAATAGGAGCTATAAAAAAACAGAATTACTTCTTCTGATTGGTGGAAGTACCCATGTCCAAATAAGGTGATGGCCAGCAAGAGGGTGCTGATGATCTGAAGAGAATACAACACATGATACAATCATTACAATGTACAGGGTATTATACTGAGAATTCTACTGATAATGCACAGTAAAGGTTGATACAGTCATTACAATGTACAGGGTATTATAGTGAGAATTCTACTGATAATGCACAGTAAAGGTTGATACAATCATTACAATGTACAGGGTATTATACTGAGAATTCTACTGATAATGCACAGTAAAGGTTGATACAGTCATTACAATGTACAGGGTATTATAGTGAGAATTCTACTGATAATGCACAGTAAAGGTTGATACAGTCATTACAATGTACAGGGTATTATACTGAGAATTCTACTGATAATGCACAGTAAAGGTTGATACAGTCATTACAATGTACAGGGTATTATAGTGATAATTCTACTGATAATGCACAGTAAAGGTTGATACAATCATTACAATGTACAGGGTATTATAGTGAGAATTCTACTGATAATGCACAGTAAAGGTTGATACAATCATTACAATGTACAGGGTATTATACTGAGAATTCTACTGATAATGCACAGTAAAGGTTGATACAATCATTACAATGTACAGGGTATTATTCTGAGAATTCTACTGATAATGCACAGTACAAAAGGAATTCTACTGATAATACAATCATTACAATGTACAGGGTATTATTCTGATAATTCTACTGATAATGCACAGTAAAGGTTGATACAATCATTACAATGTACAGGGTATTATACTGAGAATTCTACTGATAATGCACAGTAAAGGTTGATACAATCATTACAATGTACAGGGTATTATACTGAGAATTCTACAGATAATGCACAGTAAAGGTTGATACAATCATTTGTTTCAGAGGAGTTGAGGGATCCATTTCTTCATAACTTCAATAAATGCATTTGACCAACGCCACCTACAAATGGTTTGTAAGAAGACAGTAAATTGTATTTACATATATTATACCTCATTTATAAATAGACTAAGAAATTATACATGATTAAGAAATGAATAGCTGAAATATGTACTTAGACGGCTGGTTATAAAAATCGAATATCAGTTATTGACTATCCTAATATTCTGACAAATACGTGATAACTAAGGTCAGTAGGTCTATTTGAAGATGAGAATAAACATAACTAAAAAATGATATTTAGCAGATAATAAACAAATAGGGGCCAAATTAAAAGGCTGAAAAATAAATAAGTAAGCTGAACACACCCACAAACCAAAGCTAAAAACGTGTTCCAGTGAAAGATTAAAGCCCAGCAGCCCAACTGCAACATTAAATACAACATTTTTATTTAATTTTAGCGCTTGTCTTGATACTGCACTATAAAACAATCGGCGCATTATTGTTGATGAAAGCGTCCCGTGTAAACTGCAACTCTCACTGCGGTGAAGTTACAAAAATAACCAGCAATAATGTAAACAAATAATGTCGTATTAAAAAACGTGTATCGACAGCCATAATTGGCAACATGGTCCTATAAAAACGGGTTTATCTACTCGAATACGATCACTTACACAGATCAAGACACAGACGAAAATGAACGTCGGTTTTACGCAGATAAGTATTCTTCCCATTTCTGTATTTGGTTATAATAAAAACAACAGTTTGGATAAGCAGTTCACTTCAGAGTTGGTCTTGCTGAAGCCCAAGATCTTTAAGTCCAGAAAATAGATTGTCCGATTCCTTTAACGGTTTCTTCTTCTTCTCAACATGAGAGTGTGTTGACATGCTGCTGAATGGTGTTTTGTGTTATGGGAGGGACTAGCCCGCATGAACTTAACGCCCCATGAACTTGACTTATATTTTCTTTAAATGGGCTCATCCAGAAGTTAGAGAGAGATGTGCAACCACAGCAGTAAGATTTGTGGCCAGTTGCCCTGAGAAAACGGTAACAAGTGGAGTACAAACAACATTGTAAATATTGATCTGTTTATTGTCTGCCCTCCTATCGGTTGTCTTGGCAGAACAAAGCATCTCCTGTGTGAATCCAGAGGTCCAGTCCAGAGCAAGGAGGCCTGAGTGAACATGAAATCACATAATCAGCCATTTCTGGACAACTATGGAATCACCACTTGCGTCCAAAATGGCACCCTATTCCCTAGTGCTCTATAGGCCCTGGTCAAAAGTAGTGCACTATATAGGGAATAGAGTGCTATTTGAGAAGCAACCCCATTGGGTCTCTAGGAATCCAGAGAAGGGCTAGGTGTTACGCAATGTCAATGTCAATGCAACCCCACAAAACATCTGGAGCACATTTTGTACAGAGGAAGATAGTAATGGAACAGACTCAATAATATGATAGCAATGGAACAGACTCAAGCATATGATAGTAACAGAACAGACTCAAGCATATATATGACAGTAATGGAACAGACTCAAGCATATGATAGTAACAGAACAGACTCAAGCATATGACAGTAATGGAACAGACTCAAGCATATGATAGTAACAGAACAGACTCAAGCATATGACAGTAATGGAACAGACTCAAGCATATGATAGCAATGGAACAGACTCAAGCATATGATAGCAATGGAACAGACTCAAGCATATGATAGCAATGGAACAGACTCAAGCATATGATAGCAATGGAACAGACTCAAGCATATGATAGTAATGGAACAGACTCAAGCATATGATAGCAATGGAACAGACTCAAGCATATGATAGCAATGGAACAGACTCAAGCATATGATAGCAATGGAACAGACTCAAGCATATGATAGCAATGGAACAGACTCAAGCATATGATAGTAATGGAACAGACTCAAGCATATGATAGCAATGGAACAGACTCAAGCATATGACAGTAATGGAACAGACTCAAGCATATGATAGTAATGGAACCGACTCAAGAATATTCCCCATTCACAGGAAAAGGATGTACAAATGAAGGATTTAATTTTTTATTTATTTTATTTCACTTTTATTTAACCAGGTAGGTTAGTTGAGAACAAGTTCTCATTTGCAACTGCGACCTGGCCAAGATAAAGCATAGAAATTCGACACATACAACAACACAGAGTTACACATGGAATAAACAAAACATAGTCAATAATACAGTAGAACAAAAGAAAACAAAAAGTCTATATACACTGAGTGCAAATGAGGTGAGGTAAGATAAGGGAGTTAAGGCAATAAATAGACCATGGTGGCAAAATAATTACAATAGAGCAATTAAACACTGGAATGGTAGATGTGCAGAGGATGAATGTGCAAGTAGAGATACTGGGGTGCAAAGGAGCAAGATAAATAAATAAATACAGTATGGGGATGAGGTAGGTAGATAGATGGGCTGTTTACAGATGGGCTATGTACAGGTGCAGTGATCTGTAAGCTGCTCTGACAGCTGGTGCTTAAAGCAGGTGAGGGAGATATGAGTCTCCAGCTTCAGTGATTTTTGCAGTTCGTTCCAGTCATTGGCAGCAGAGAACTGGAAGGAAAGATGACCAAAGGAAGAATTGGCTTTGGGGGTGACCAGTGAGACAAACTGCTGGAGCGAGTGCTACGAGTCGGTGCTGCTATGGTGACTAGTGAGCTGAGATAAGGCGTGGCTTTACCTAACAGTGACTTGTAGATAACCTGTAGCCAGTGGGTTTGGCGACGAGTATGAAGCGAGGGCCAACCAACGAGGACAGGTGGGCATACTTATTTTACAGTAGGTTTGAAATGCTGGAGAGTAACTGTTCCTTTCTGGGTAACAGATTAGTTCAACAACTACATAACTGAGCACATACAGTATGTCCAGTTGTTTCCTGTGAGGTCTTGATTGTCAACATGACACTCAAACACTGAAGAGGGTCTTGTTTTGAAAACATCCTTCCTAATTCCCTTTAATAATCACTGAAATAACACATCAACTGTAAATTGTCTGAAGCTATCACCACTCCACTTATGATATCACTGGTTACTCGAAGCCAATGAATGGAGGATGGAAGGAAGCGTGGATTGTGTTATAGTTGGAAATGTCCCAAGTGTTTACCCGTGAAAGGCCCCGTAGTACGAACTGTCACCACTGGAGGGGGTGTATAGACGGTGACGGCTGTGTTCGGTGCTGTGTTTACATCTGCGTGCTGTTGACGTGGAAGAGACACAGCAGAAAGATGGCGGCGCCCTCTGCAGAGCAGCAAAACGGCCAAAGTGATGAATCTGATCTACAAAGCCCTATATCGACAAATGATGACTCCGAAACAGGATTGGGTGATGGAGCTCTCCCCGCCTACCTTGTCGACTTGATAGAGAAAGAAATCGGAGTGGATCTGAAGTCGCTGAAGAAAGCGCTCCTGGATAAACTGACCGTGGGAAAAATAGTTGCTGGAAGAGCAGGTAGTTAAGTACCAAGCTAGCTAGTTAACTTTGCACACTCAAATAAGCTTTAAGTGCTGTATCAGTTATTGAATTAAAATAATATAATAGTTAATTATGAGAATATTATTCTGCCCTTGACAGCATATAATTTAATGTAAGTAATTAAAAAATGATCCATCCAGCTAGTTAACCTTTGCTAGTTTAAGGGCGTGCATTCCCTTTTCTAACAGGTCTCCCAGGTAGCATGGTGGATCTGGGCAGATTCCTGCTGAGCGTTACACTCGGCCGACGTTATGTGGTCCGAGTCTGGGCCGCCTTAGGCAGTATAACTTGTCTAGGATGCGGGGATTGAACTCGGGCCGATTCCGATGAGAGTTATCTGTCCCAAATGTACTACTTGGGTCTCGTGTCGATTGGGGCTACTCTGGCAGATGATTACACGGCTGCTTTATATAATTAGCATTTCATTATTTATTTTTCCATATTTTTAATTGTTTATGTGAGAAAAAATACAATTAACATTTAAATAAAACATTTAAAGTCCTGCTTAAGTAGTATTTTAGTATTTTGATACTTTGTGCAAGGCAATTGACAAGCATTAAAAAGTTGCTGGATGGGTCCTCCCGAGTGACTCAGTGGTCTAAGACACTGCATCGATGTGCAAACTGCGTTGCTACAGATGCTAGTTCGATAACCGTGCCGGCCGCGACCGGGAGACCCGCACAATTGGCCCAGCGTCGTCCGAGTTAAGGGAGGGTTTGGCCGGACGCGATGTCCTTGTCCCGTCCCCATGTAGCGACTCCTGTGGTGGGCCAGGCGCATGCACGCTGACACGGTCATCAGGTGTACAGTGTTTTCTCCTACATAATTTTTTTGGGGGTGGATGGGTATAATTTGTATGCATAAAATGTAAAATAGTAATGTTTAAAATGACTAAATTCGGTAATTTTATATACATTTATTTAAATTAGCATCAGGCCCCTTCTGGGGGATTCTGGTAAGATGCCACAAAAAGTCGACTGAACTCACGTAGATGGAAACGGGACGATTCTGGGCAGTCATTCATTTTGATTCCAGGCCGAGTCCGACATCCGATTCCGGGTCGATTCTATCAGTTCCGGCCCCCGGAAGAGGGCCGTTTCTGGGCTGATTCCTCATTGCTAGCAATGGCTTTTATGTTGTTGAGAAAGATGAACTCTTTTAATGTCAGCAAGACCGTGATGACACTGTTTAGGTTGGACAGTGTGGTTAAGGTGGCCAGCCAGGTCATCAGGGTTCAACAGGCACAGCTCTCAGTGACATCCAGAAAGCATGTGGTGAGGAGAGCTAACAGTATCCTAGACTGTCCTCTGATTACCCCCTCCTTGACAATTTTGCACTTCTCCCCTTAGGTCGTCGTTTTAGACTTCCCAAACTCAATAGCAGCAGATACAATAACTATTTTATCCCACAGCCCATGAACTTTCTGAATCTGCACATTAAATTAAATGTTGATTTATTGCTGCACTTCTGCTCAATGATTGCTCCTTTTTATCAATGTCATTGTTTCATGTTGTGTGTATTGGTTGTATGGTTGTCACTGTTTTTAATGTTGCCGTTTTGTATTGTTGAACCCTGACTGCACAACATATCTCCCAATGGGGACAATAAAGATAAGTTGAACTTGAGGGTTTAAGAAAGGATTTATAACAGTGTGTGGTCTCAATAATGACTGTCAACATGAAAACATCCTTCAAATCAAATTGTATTTGTCACATGCTTCATCAACAACAGGTATGGACTGTTAGTGAAATGCTTACTTACGAGCCCTTCCCACAATGCAGAGAGAAAGAAAAATAGAGAAATAATAGACAAGTCAAACACGTAGTAATGGATACACAATGAGGTATAGAGGTCCTGGATGGCAGGGAGCTCTGCCCCAGTGATGTACTGGGCCGTATGCACTACGGTCAACGTGGGGGATGTGTTGTTGCCTACCTTCAGCACCTGGGGACGTCCGTTGGGAAGACCAAGATCCAGTTGCAGAGGGAGATGTTCACCAGGATCCAGTTGCAGAGGGAGTGTTTTCAGTCCCTGGATCCTTAGCTTAGTGATGAGCTTGGAGGGCACTATGGTGTTGAACGCTGAACTGTAGTCAATGAACAGCATTCTCACGTAGGTGTTCCTTTTGTCCAAGTGGGAAAGGGCAGTATGGAGTGCAATAGAGATTATGTCATCTGTGGATCTATTGGGGTGGTATGCAAATTGGAGTGGGTCCAGGGTGTCTGGGATGATGGTGTTGATGTGATTCATGATAAGCCTTTCAAAGCTTTTCATGGCTACAGATGTGACTGTTATGGGGCGATCGTCATTTAGGCAGGTTACCTTGGCGTCCTTGGGCACAGGGACTATGGTGGTCTGCTTGTAACATGTAGGTATTACAGACTGGGTAAGAGATTAAACATGTAAATGAAGACACTTGCCAACTGGTCAGTGCATGCTCCGAGTATGCATCCTGGTCCTGGGGCCTTGTTGATGTTAACCTGTTTAAAGGTCTTACCCACATCGGCTACGGAGAGCGTGATCACGCAGACGCCCTGAACAGCTGGTACTCTCACTTATGGTTCAGGGTTGCTTGCTCATTCCATTTTATTAATCACTGAAATAACACATCTGCTGTAAATCTTATGATATCAGTGGTTACTCCAAGCCAAGTTACGGAGGAGGGAAGGAAGCATGGATTGTGTAATATTTGGAAATACCATATGGTACCATATTTATTTATTATGCGTTATCATAGTAAAATGGCAGTATAATGCATTAAATAAATAAACCCCCCCAAGGCCAAAAGAGTTTGGTTGGCGTTATATTGATGAATTTATATACCAGTATGGAAACGTTCTGATAAAGTCAGAGGCAGGCTACTTGTTGGTCTTAGTTTTCTGTCAAGAAAAAGGGAAAGAGGTGCTGTGAAAAAGGGGTAATACTTTCTGTTTTAATAGTACCGTTTTTAGCTCATGTTTGGGTTCCTTGTGTTGCCAACCTGAAATGTGGGAGATAGTGAGGTATATGGTAGCCATATTTTAGGCATTTTGCAACCATTTACACTATTTATAGTCAATGGATGTTCCGCTTGTTTCGGCACACTGAGGAAGCCGCTTGCTCTAGTAGCGGTTGCTTCATGCAGTCTCTCTACAGTGGCTCTCGCGCTAGCTGCCTAGTCAGTGAGTCATTTTAATGAGTGAGACAACTGAAAACTGAAGAGAGAAGTAAATATTTTAAACATTATCACAGTGAGCGAATTATAAAGCATAGGATATGAAACACCAAGTTAAGCGGAATGTAATGATATAATTGTGTTTTTTTTTATAAGGTTTTTATAGTTTAATTGATTTATAAAAGTCTGTTAGCATAGAGCTAACGTCGGCTAAAGTTAGCTCCAGTCAAGCTAGCCTGTCGTAGTCATGGAGACAGGACCAACGAACATTCACACAGAGTGGAAACATTCTAACTGGCTGTATTTAGAGATATTTTGAGAATGACATTTTAATAATGTATCTATGAGATAAAATGGTAATTTATACCTTTTTACAAATAGTGTTTTAGCACGTTGGATATTTGGAATTGTATAAGACTAGCCAAGACAGTTGAATGAGAGAGAGCCAACTGAAAACTGTATTGAAGAGAGAAGCACCCAATAAACTATGTTAAATCTTCAAGGTTTCAGACTCCCGTCATTCTTCCGGGAGGTAATTCTGACCTCTCGAAAGAACTGTTGCGTTTATCTAATCGCCAGACGAGAACGCATCTACATATAGTCACTCTTAGTGATTATGTGCGTCAATGCATTATTCCACGGGGACTCAGGTGGCAAAAATAACCATCTCGCTTACAGATGACTTCTGTGAGCGCTGGTGTGCCATCCTGAACAAATGCTCTATTGGTTTAATGACGTTAATTGTTGACCAGTTGAAGAAGGATTTATTTATTGTAATGGATAACACGATTAAAGACAGCTTTAAAAATAGCTGTTAATGATGATGGCATATTCAATGAACTGATGAAAACTAACCAAGCGCTCATAAAGGAACTTAAAATCAAGAAATTCAACCAAGACAAAAAAGACAAGGCCGAGGATAAAGTCTACTTCTGGAGAAACCCTGACGAGGTCCTGCTCCTCATCTCCATGACAGACGCAGGAGGGATGCCGCTTCCTTCTATCCACCCCGTCTGATCAACGCTCTACAACCAGCGCTTCCCGTGGTAGTTTTTTATTCAACGAGAGACTGGACGGACGGAAGGGCGGAGGAGGCCGCAGGCACGCGCATCGACGAGATGCCGCACTCGACAGGGTAAGAAGAAACGACTATCAGAGGCAGAGGAGACCGTTCACACGGTCCCATAACCCACGGGACTGAGTGTCTTTAATTTATCAAGCAAGATATTGAGCCCTGCCCATGTCTCTTTGCTTAATAAAGGGTTATATTTTGTGCCTACAACCCAGTGCAACGATGTTGATGTTAAAACCTGTTGCGACTCTAGGGGCAGTATTTTCATTTTTGAAAAAAACGTTCCCTTTTAAACGGGATATTTTGTCAGGACAAGATGCTAGAATATGCATATAATTGACAGCTTTGGATAGAAAACACTAACGTTTTCAAAACTGTAAAGATATTGTCTGTGAGTATAACAGAACTGATGTTGCAGGCGAAAGCCTGAGAAAAATCCAATCCGGAAGTGCCCCATATTTTGAAAGCCTGTGTTCCAATGAGTCCCTATTGAGCTGTGAATGTGCTATCAACCAGTTTACGCTTTCTACGTATTCCCCAATGTGTCTACAGCATTGTGACATAGTTTTACGCATTTATGTTGAAGAATAGCCATAGGCGGCTACATTGCGTAAGTGGTCACCTGATGGCTCCCAGGGTGACTCTCGTGTAAAATACAGAGGTAGCCATTACTCCAATCGGTCCTACTGAAAAACGAATTGTCCCGAAGGATATATTATCGAATAGATATTTGAAAAACACCTTGAGGATTGATTATAAACAACGTTTGCCATGTTTCTGTCAATATTATGGAGCTAATTTGGAATATTTTTGCAGTTTTCGTGACTGCAATTTCCGTGCGATTTCTCAGCCAAACGTGAAGAACAAACGGAGCTATTTCTCCTACAAAAATAATATTTTGGGAAAAATGAACTTTGGCTATCTACCTGGGAGTCTCGTGAGTGAAAACATCAGAAGTTCATCAAAGGTAAACAATTTAATTTGATTGCTTTTCTGATTTTCGTGACAAGGTTGCCTGCTACAAGCAAGGCATAATGCTATGCTAGTCTATCGATAAACTTACACAAATGCTTGTCTAGCTTTGGCTGTAAAGCATATTTTGAAAATCTGAGATGACAGGGTGATTAACAAAAGGCTAAGCTGTGTTCCAATATATTTCACTTGTGATTTTCATGAATCGGAAGATTTTCTAGGAAGATTTATGTCCGTTGCGTTGCATTATGCTAATTAGTGTCAGTCGATGATTACGCTCCCGGACCCGGGATGGGGAGTCACAAGAAGATTAATAAAGGTAGACATGTTTAAGTTTTTTAGAAACATCCGTTTATGGGAATACTTTAGCTCCCCTAATTCTGACACTTCTATTGAACCAGTAGATTGCTCTCCTGTACATACTTTGACTCCTTTTAGAAGCAAGAGTTATTTTATACCTCCAGCCAATCGCAATCACTCTGAGACATATTGCAGACTTATGGAAAAAGATGTTGGACAGCTACTTAAGAATAAACAGGGGTCCAAATCTTTCCATAATTTACCTAAGGATGAAAAACAAGCTTTGCTTGATTTACAATCCGATACGTTAGTCCTTATTCGTCCTGCTGATAAGGGTGGGTCGGTTGTACTCATGTATAGGACAGTCCTTATTCGTCCTGCTGATAAGGGTGGGTCGGTTGTACTCATGTATAGGACAGTCCTTATTCGTCCTGCTGATAAGGGTGGGTCGGTTGTACTCATGTATAGGACAGTTTATGTAAATGAGTGTCATAGACAGCTGCTTGACAACACCTTTTACAAGAAACTCAGAAATGACCCAACTTCCCAATTTCAGAATACTATCTTTACTGTCCTAGATGGGTATTTAAGTTCTGATAAGATAACCAAAAAAGAACATAACTTTTTGGCTATTCAACACCCTAAAATTGCCACTTTCTACACTTTGCCGAAATTACACAAGAATGTTACAAAACCTCCAGGGCGCCCTATTGTAGCGGGCATTGATGCAGTAACAGCCCCTCTATCTACTTTTGTTGACTTTTTTATTAGACCACTCGCAGAACAGCTCCCCTCCTTTGTAAAGGACACCAGCAGTATGATCGCTATCATTGAATCTCTTGATCCTCTCCCTGAGAATACCTTGTGTTACTTTTGATGTTGAGTCGTTATACACAATATGAGGGCGGTATTGAATCTATGGAACATTTTCTTCTGCAACGTGATCCTAATGAACTACATTCCAGTGACTGCATTATAACATTGTCTGAAATAGTACTCACACATAACTATTTCATGTTTCTAAATGATTTCTTTATTCAGACGAAGGGTACTGCTATGGGATCCCCCATGGCTCCTAACTATGCTAATTTGTATGTGGGTTACATGGAGAAACAGTCTATTTTCAATCCCCTCAACAAAAAAAATCTTGCCTAACATCATTTGGAAACGGTATATTGATGATATTTTTGTTCTGTGGAGGGGTGATGCAAAACAGCTCCAGGCGTTCCATGCTTTTCTTAACTCCTGTTCTGATCATTTGAGATTTACTATGCAATCTGATACACTTCAAATCAGTTTTCTTGATCTTCTGATCTTGTGTGAAGATAATGTTCCACATCAACAACAAACTAGAACGGTCCAAACACACCAAGACAGTTGTGAAGAGGACACGACAAAGCCTATTCCCCCTCAGGAAACTAAAAAGATTTGTCAGGGGTCCTGAGATCCTCAAAAGGTTCTACAGCTGCAACATCGAGAGCATTCTGACTGGTTGCATCACTGCCTGGTATGGCAATTGCTCGGCCTCTGACCGCAAGGCACTACAGAGGGTAGTGCGTATGGCCCAGTACATCACTGGGGCTAAGATGTCTGCCATCCAGGACCTCTACACCAGGCGGTGTCAGAGGAAGGCCCTACAAATTGTCAAAGACCCTAGCCACCCCAGTCATATACTGTTATCTCTACTACCGCATGGCAAGCGGTACCGGAGTGCCAAGTCTAGGACAAAAAGGCTTCTCAACAGTTTTTACCCCCAAGCCATAAGACTCCTGAACAGGTAATCAAATGGCTACCCAGACTATTGTGTATAGCCTGTCTTTTTACTGTTGTTTTTTTCTTTACTTACCTATTACGTTCCTTTTTTTGCACTATTGGTTAGAGCCGGTAAGTAAGCATTTCACTGTAAGGCATTTCACCTGTTGTGAAACGTTGATTTGATTTGATCCTTGACAAGTCTCGGATGGTTGATTCCTGCGCTACCGAAATTAAGCCTTGGCCTCGAACGCTTGCAGTGAACATTTTGCAGAAACTGAACGTTTCTTCATGGAAAATAACGATATAGTTTATAGCACTTGTAATTTGTATTTGCTAATATATATTTCGTTTTTATAATATTGACACCATATTCCATTGGTTAACTGACCACAAACCATTGAATCAATATGAAGAAGTGTTGATTATTTGACGTCAGGAGAGCACAGCACATGAAAGAAAGCGGTGAGATATGCAGCACAGCGTTATGTTTCTGCAATGTTCACTGCTGGCGTGTGAGGCCAAGAGTGCGGGGCGCTTCATTTCTGTCGCGCTGGGATCAAAACGTTAACAGTTCTGCGCTGCTCCGCAAAGCGTAAGAAGTAGAGGCCCTATCACCATAAATGCTGCAAGGCCAACGCAGACAGCAGATTGACCATGTAGTTCCTTTTAGCCTGCCTGATCTCTAGCCATCGTGCACTGGCCAACATAACATGGGAGGTTGCGTTCATGTGGGCTAGTCCCCCATGTAACCAAACACCATTCAGCAGTATGTCAACAAAGACCTTTGCTCTGTCAAAACGATACGCCACGCCCATGGACCTTAGTTTATTCTCCAAAGTATGTAGCGAACATAGAGCAGCGGAATAATTCAGTTTGAGTCGTTAGACAAGAAAAACCGGTTAAAGAAATCGAGCGATCCATTTTCTGCATTTAAGTTAGCCCCTCTCTGAAGTGAACAATTTATCTAAGCTGTTGTTTGTATCATAACCAAATATTAAAATGGGAAGAATTCATATCTGGGTAAAACGGGCGTTCATTTGTGTGTGTGTCTTGATAGGGGTAAGTGATCTTCCAGTCTATTGGCCTTATTTCATTCGAGTTGATGAATTCGTTTTTTTTATCGGTCACTTATTACCGTGTAGACACGTTTAGTTATATGACTTCCATCCCCACATTTATTGCAGCGCTTGTTGTTGTTGAAGAACTAAGAAGTAAAAGAAAATAGATGTTGTAGCCTACGTAGTTACCATTTGATATCAGCTGTGATGTTTAAACTTTCTCTGGAATCCGTTTTTTTAGGTGTGGCTTGTGGGGATGTGTTCCAACATATGTATTTATTGTCTCAGCATATTCTACTTAAGCTGCAGCATGTTATGAAGTTATGTCATGTTTATTAACTCAGACACACGGCATACCACCAAGGGTTTGTAAGTATATTTGATTAGTAAACAGCCAACTAAATGAACATTTCAGCTATTCATGTAATCATTGATAGGCTATTTATAAATGATACATATGAAATATTGTAAACTCATTAACCCTCTGCTCACAAACCCTGTAAATAATTCCATCCCTCATGACTCATGATGAAGCATGAGTAGAATTCCCAGAATAATACCCTGTACATTGTAATGATTGTATCAACCTTTACTGTGCATTATCAGTAGAATTCCAGTATAATACCCTGTACATTGTAATGATTGTATCAACCTTTACTGTGCATTATCAGTAGAATTCTCAGAATAATACCCTGTACATTGTAATGATTGTATATACCTTTACTGTGCATTATCAGTAGAATTATCAGAATAATACCCTGTACATTGTAATGATTGTATATACCTTTACTGTGCATTATCAGTAGAATTATCAGAATAATACCCTGTACATTGTAATGATTGTATCAACCTTTACTGTGCATTATCAGTAGAATTCTCAGTATAATACCCTGTACATTGTAATGATTGTATCAACCTTTACTGTGCATTATCAGTAGAATTCTCAGTATAATACCCTGTACATTGTAATGATTGTATATACCTTTACTGTGCATTATCAGTAGAATTATCAGAATAATATCCTGTACATTGTAATGATTGTATCAACCTTTACTGTGCATTATCAGTAGAATTCTCAGTATAATACCCTGTACATTGTAATGATTGTATCAACCTTTACTGTGCATTATCAGTAGAATTCTCAGTATAATACCCTGTACATTGTAATGATTGTATCAACCGTTACTGTGCATTATCAGTACAATTCTCAGTATAATACCCTGTACATTGTAATGACTGTATCAACCTTTACTGTGCATTATCAGTAGAATTCTCAGTATAATACCCTGTACATTGTAATGACTGTATCAACCTTTACTGTGCATTATCAGTAGAATTCTCAGTATAATACCCTGTACATTGTAATGATTGTATCAACCTTTACTGTGCATTATCAGTAGAATTCTCACTATAATACCCTGTACATTGTAATGACTGTATCAACCTTTACTGTGCATTATCAGTAGAATTCTCACTATAATACCCTGTACATTGTAATGATTGTATCAACCTTTACTGTGCATTATCAGTAGAATTCTCACTATAATACCCTGTACATTGTAATGACTGTATCAACCTTTACTGTGCATTATCAGTAGAATTCTCAGTATAATACCCTGTACATTGTAATGATTGTATCAACCTTTACTGTGCATTATCAGTAGAATTCTCAGTATAATACCCTGTACATTGTAATGACTGTATCAACCTTTACTGTGCATTATCAGTAGAATTCTCAGTATAATACCCTGTACATTGTAATGACTGTATCAACCTTTACTGTGCATTATCAGTAGAATTCTCAGTATAATACCCTGTACATTGTAATGATTGTATCAACCTTTACTGTGCATTATCAGTAGAATTCTCACTATAATACCCTGTACATTGTAATGACTGTATCAACCTTTACTGTGCATTATCAGTAGAATTCTCACTATAATACCCTGTACATTGTAATGATTGTATCAACCTTTACTGTGCATTATCAGTAGAATTCTCACTATAATACCCTGTACATTGTAATGACTGTATCAACCTTTACTGTGCATTATCAGTAGAATTCTCACTATAATACCCTGTACATTGTAATGATTGTATCAACCTTTACTGTGCATTATCAGTATAATTCTCACTATAATACCCTGTACATTGTAATGATTGTATCATGTGTTGTATTCTCTTCAGATCATCAGCTCCCTCTTGTTGGCCATCACCTTATTTGGACATGGGTACTTCCACCAATCAGAAGAAGTAATTGTTATTTTTATAGCTCCTATTGCATTTTCTTATTATGTCATACACATTTTGTTATAATAATTCTGTGTCCATCTAGCCTGGTCCCAGATCTGTTTGTGCTGTCTTTCCAACTCCTACAGTGTTTGGCATGACAACAACCATAGGAGTTGGCTATACAGCATAAACAGATCTGAGACCAGGCTAGAATCCAGCAGTATCATTGTAATATTATGATTATAAACCCATAATTGCCATTTCATGAATTTGACTTGTCTTCCTACTCACAGATAGACAAGATGCTGCCAGGGATAGCAGTTCTGTATGTCCTAGAAGCAGCAACCCTGGTCCTGTCAATCTTTGGGGTCTATGGAGCTCGCAAGGAGAAGAAGTGGGCTGTGATTCTGGTAAGCTTGCCAAGACCTGTACCCTAAAGTAGTAGCTGCCCTGGTCCAAGATCTGTTGGTGTTGTCTTGGACAATGACCATAGGGGTTGGCTATACAACACAAACAGATCTGGGATCAGGTTAGTGTCTACCGACGTGCAAAACGGTTCCTTTCTGACAAGTCATGGCCTTAGAACTCAACTCAACCATTTTCCCATGACCTGTTTCCAACATGTTTCCCAGAAAGTGTGATATGGTTTGAAGTGATTTAGATTTGAATGAACCTTTAAGTATTGATTTTGCTTGACAACCCCAATATGTGTGTAGTTTTCAGTAGGTATGTCACTGGCCAGCCTATACCTGTTTGTGGAGTGTGTGAAAGTATATCAAGCCAAACACAAGGTACAGTCTACAGCTTATATGTATCTTACCTTTTCAATTCAACCTTGAGCCAATGTTTGTTTGCTGTTCCGGTGAAAATATATTAGAGTTAAATGTAACATAAATGTTATAGTATAAAGCATGATGGTGGAATATATCTGACTCTTGATAATTCAGTCTGTTCCTATCAAAGTCGTAGATGATTACTGTATAGGTTTTAGCTGTGAATATAACATTCAATGTAAACCTCATTCATTTCAAGATGGAGGAGTTAAGCAGAAAGGAAGACCTAGCCATGATGCCTCTCAGTGGAGCGAAACAAAACGATATAGAACAGATATACTACTTTCAAGCTAATGTAAGTCACCTTCATTGAGTACTTCTTAAGGTCTCGGACAATTCAGGACAGGTTGTGTGCTTCCACCTTTGTAATTAGGTAGGTTTTTCCATGGGTGAGTCTTTGGGGCTGGTAGACACTGTACAAATGGGGTTGTTTTGGATAAAAAAGTGTCTGCGATGTGTTTTCCGGACACAGATGATGTAAACCTAGTCCTGGACTAAAAGCTCTTTCATTGGAGATGTCTCCATGGAGTAGGCTTCAAGGCCTTATAGTCCTGGACTAAAAGCTCTTTCATTGGAGATGTCTCCATGGAGTAGGCTTCAAGGCCTTATAGTTCTGGACTAAAAGCTCTTTCATTGGAGATGTCTCCATGGAGTAGTCTTCAAGGCCTTATAGTTCTGGACTAAAAGCTCTTTCATTGGAGATGTCTCCATGGAGTAGTCTTCAAGGCCTTATAGTTCTGGACTAAAATCTCTTTCATTGGAGATGTCTCCATGGAGTAGGCTTCAAGGCCTTATAGTTCTGGACTAAAAGCTCTTTCATTGGAGATATCTCCATGGAGTAGGCTTCAAGGCCTTATAGTTCTGGACTAAAAGCTCTTTCATTGGAGATGTCTCCATGGAGTAGGCTTCAAGGCCTTATAGTTCTGGACTAAAAGCTCTTTCATTGGAGATGTCTCCATGCAGTAGTCTTCAAGGCCTTATAGTTCTGGACTAAAAGCTCTTTCATTGGAGAAGTCTCCATGGAGTAGGCTTCAAGGCCTTATAGTTCTGGACTAAAAGCTCTTTCATTGGAGATGTCTCCATGGAGTAGGCTTCAAGGCCTTATAGTCCTGGACTAAAAGCTCTTTCATTGGAGATGTCTCCATGGAGTAGGCTTCAAGGCCTTATAGTTCTGGACTAAAAGCTCTTTCATTGGAGATGTCTCCATGGAGTAGGCTTCAAGGCCTTATAGTTCTGGACTAAAAGCTCTTTCATTGGAGATGTCTCCATGCAGTAGTCTTCAAGGCCTTATAGTTCTGGACTAAAAGCTCTTTCATTGGAGAAGTCTCCATGGAGTAGGCTTCAAGGCCTTATAGTTCTGGACTAAAAGCTCTTTCATTGGAGATGTCTCCATGGAGTAGGCTTCAAGGCCTTATAGTCCTGGACTAAAAGCTCTTTCATTGGAGATGTCTCCATGGAGTAGGCTTCAAGGCCTTATAGTTCTGGACTAAAAGCTCTTTCATTGGAGATGTCTCCATGGAGTAGGCTTCAAGGCCTTATAGTCCTGGACTAAAAGCTCTTTCATTGGAGATGTCTCCATGGAGTAGGCTTCAAGGCCTTATAGTTCTGGAAATCATTACATGTTTTAAAGTGTCTGTTGTTCTGTTTCCTTCACTTTCAGTTCAAATGCTGTGGGCTCGTACAAGGCTACCAAGACTGGGGCACAGACATCCCCATCTCCTGTCTCTGTTCTGATGAGGACTCAACAGACTTTGAATGTGTGAGTCTGCAGTGTTAAATAAGTTAACTTGATGATGATGTTGTTGTTGTGTGTATGCTGAGGAGGATTCAGTGTGTCAGTCTGTGTTAAATAAATCTGTTATGTCTTTCGGGAAGATCAATTGGTATATTTTAATGAGCCCATGTCACATTCTATTTCAGGTTGCTCGTGGTAACAATACAATATTTGTTATTCACTATCCCAACAGTGATATGTCTGAGGATGATGACCACAAGGGATTAATGGATGAACACATGCTGGTATATAAAGAGGTAAAATCATGTCATTCCACTACACCATTACAATGCCATAATTCTAGTTTGATATACAAAGAGGATTTACAGTACTGATACAGTCTCTGATACAATAAACTGATATTTGTTCTGATATAATACGGACACACATACTCTTGTTTTTCTCACAAAATGATAAACTCTAAATTTGTCATTTTCAGCCATGTCTTCCCATCCTGCTCTCTTCCATGGGCTATGCAATCAGCCTGATGATAGGAACATTAGTAGCACTGACAGCATTATGGGTATGTATTTCAGATCTCTGTCTGTACTATTTATCCATTTATTATTATTTATTATTATTTCAGGGTTGGGGTCCATTCAGTTTTTTCAATCAAATCAATTGAAATTCAATTCCCCCAAAATAGTCCGTAGTGGATTTTTCAATTCAGGAAATGAAATTCAATTGACTACCCGAATTGAAAACTTTAGTAGTATTTGTTTATTATAATTATTACCGATGTGGCAGCTAAAATCTGAATTGCAGTACACAGTACATACAAGTAAACAAGAACAATTAAAACATCTGAAAGTCAGGAAGCTAACTGTCGTGGAAATTCAGTACTGAGAGAGACTTGGTCATTTCTTCAAACAATCATCTTTATTTAATATTGATTAATTATTGCAATACTGAGGATGGTTGACCCCCCCCCTAACCTCTTAACCTTACAAACAAATACAGACAGTAACAATGCTCAGTCATGGTTGTTCAACCCCCCCCATGCAGACCAAGGAGTATCATAAGCCACTGGCTGCATCCTGTCGTTATCTGCACTTGGGTTGTTGTCTTAACCCCACCCTGGCTTAGTTTCCAAGATGGAAGAATGATTTAGAGACAATGAGGAATTGTTCTAAACTCCTCTCTTGGTTACACCCATCACATCTTTACTATGTAATGCAGTCTTTAACTCATTTGTCAGCTCAAATCATCTCTGGTGACCATATGCCCAGATTAGCTGCAGGGAACTAGAGTGGAGACCATAATAAAATAGAAACTAACAGGACAGAAATATCCTTCTATCTATTAAACATTAATTGCAAACTATTAATAATTAACAAATCAGGTAAATATGTAATTTTTCTATCACACCCCTACGCTGTACCATAGTGATTTTTACCATAGGTGTTGAGTGTAGGCCTATTAGATTGAACCATCATCTATCACACTCAGCATCTGGTCACCTGCTCCGTCAATCCTGACTGAACCGTTACTGTGTGTCTGGTCCTCAGGATGTTGGAGTTGTCCTGGCCATCACAATACTCTGCCAGATGAGAAGAAAGGTTGATGTGCCACCTGTGATCTTCACCTCTCAACCACCTCAATACAGGGAGCTGTGTGACACAGCAGAGAGTGTCTGAAATGAAATGGTCCTCTTGTGAAGGAGACTCAATGCACTAGTCTGAGTGCCAGTCTGTTTGTGCCATCATGACAACTCCTGTCACTCATTTGTGTCAAGCCAAACATGACAATGGGTGACAAAGAGTTGACTTGGCAATGACAGACTGGCACGATGGCCTTTATTTAGCTAGGCAAGTCAGTTACAAACAACTTCTTATTTACAATGACGGCCTACCGGGGAACAGTGGGTTAAACCGCCTTGTTCAGGGGCAGAACGACCGTTGGCAAGACCACAAACAGATCTGGGATCAGGTTAGCAATGCACTCCTATTATGTACATACTCATAACACACATGAAAGGACAACTCAGGACATTATTAGACATCTCTACTGTGTTGTCCAAAGTGTTACTGTTCAACCATTTAACCGTTGAAGTGCCTAAGTGTTGGTTACAGTGTCTTGAATAAAGGGACAATCATCTTTTAACATTATGGTCCTTCTTTATTCGACAACCATTTCTTCCAATGACTTTTGTCCTTTGTCCTTTGTCCCCATCCTTATTTTATTTTCTGCCTTTGTCTTTTCCTCCTGCTCTCTCCTCTCTCTTCCTCCTCTCCTCCTCCTCCTTCTTCCTCTTTTCCACTTGCTCTCTCCTCTCTCTTCCTCCTCTCCTCCTCCTCTTTCTTCCTCTTTTCCTCCTGCTCTCTCCTCTCTCTTCCTCCTCTCCTCCTCCTCTCTCTTCCTCTTTTCAGCCTACTTGGCCCTATCAGATCCTACACCCATTAAAACCTCACCACTATTCCACTATTTGGCCCTATCAAATCCTACACCCATTAAAACCTCACCACTATTCCACTATTTGGCCCTATCAAATCCTACACCCATTAAAACCTCACCACTATTCCACTACTTGGCACTATCAGATCCTACACCCACTAAAACCTCCCCACTATTCCACTACTTGGCCCTATCAGATCCTACACCCACTAAAACCTCCCCACTATTCCACTACTTGGCCCTATCAGACCCTACACCCACTAAAACCTCCCCACTATTCCACTACTTGGCCCTATCAGACCCTACACCCACTAAAACCTCCCCACTATTCCACTACTTGGCCCTATCAGACCCTACACCCACTAAAACCTCCCCACTATTCCACTGCTTGGCCCTATCAGATCCTGTACTAGGCCTCTTTTCCACGTTGATAGCATGCATACGTAAACACAGCACCAGACCAATGTTTATCTGTTATATTGACTAGATAGTGACCGCTCTAACAATGGAAATGCATCTCTTCAATGATCAAAGACAGGGGAGATCAGGTTGTAACATTCTAGCCAATGAGAAAGCAGATACACAACTAAGTTATTTTACTTAAAGTTGCCAGAATGTAACTTGCATCCACTTATATCAGTACATTTGTAACAGCCTAAACATCACAGAACTATTAGATCAAATAAGCCTCACATATTTGACCCTTCCCTAAGTTCCGCCTCACTTGGTTACTTCTGCAACATCGAACAACATTTTCCCTGGAAGCCCAATTCCCCATTCAACCACTGGTGAAATCCCCTCACAATGATCTCAAAGTGTGGAGGACCATCCGCCTCAGTGCATTTCTGAAAAATACAAACAGGGAAACATTTAAAAAGTTATATTTTTAATAAAACTATACTATATATATTCAGGTCAGCAAATAAATGATTAAAACACACTGTTTGCACTAAAGGTCTACAGTAGCCTCAGCAGCAGTCTGTAGGGTAGCACCATGGTGTAGCTAGAGGACAGCGAGCTTCTATCCTCCTCTGGGTACATTGACTTTAATACAAAACCTAGAGAACTCATGGTTCTTAACCACTTCCATAGACTTACACAGAAATTGTGACAACGTCAGAGCCAATTGCAAGATGAACTGACGTTGTCCACCCAATTAGAAGATCAGAGAATTAATATAGTACTGAAAGAATAAGCTACAGCTAGCTAGCACTGCAGTGCATAACATGTGGTGAGTAGATGACTCAATGAGAGAAAAAGACAATAGTTGAACAAATTAATTTCTTCCAAAATTAAGGAGAAGCAAGACAGAGAGAAAGAGAGAGAGAGACAGAGAGAGAGATGGAGACAGATAGAGAGAGAAAGAGAGAGAGAGATGGAGACAGAGAGAGATAGAGAGAGAGAGGAGAGAGAGATAGATAGCTATGTTTGGTTGTATTCTTTTCTTCACTTTCACTTAGCTAGGGAATGCAGCTAGCTAGTTTAGCCTATTCAAATACCTGGCTCAAACAGAGAAGGATGCTATGTTACTTAGTTGGCTATGGCTATCCAACTCTGGAACTCATTCAAGTCAAGATAAGCTCTTGGTTTAATGAATGTTTGCCACTGTAGGCTGTGTGTAGCGGTTAGCAGTCATGATATGAAGGTTTGGCTTGTAAAGGTTTTTTTCTCCTGGTTACAGACAGCTGATGTGTTGTGCACTAAAGTCCACAAGCGAATGGAAAAGGTGAGAGGATGAGAGCAAGTTGGTAATTGCAAGAGGGAATTCTATATACAACGAGCAAAGTGTTAATGCGGTTTTTATGTGGCTGCTTTGAAAGTGAATTGTGTTTGCGTGTGATCAGGTGTGTGTTCATTCCTCCGATTCTGTTAAAAGAAAAACCTTAAACAGAAGCAAACGGAACGAAACAGAAATAAACATACCTGAATTTGTCCAACAGAAACTCACATTTGCAACTTTTGGACGAATGATTACATCTTAGATCAGCTAGATGCAGGCTAGAGTGTGCAAACGGCTCTACATATCACCTATACAGCTCTTTCATATCCTCCTAGGGAGGAGGAGGTACGGTTTCTATTGGACAGGGCCTAACTATACTGGCCCAATAAGCACGTGCCATAGTGATAGCTGTTATTGGACAGTGGTTAGGGTTTGGCATTGGTGCTGTTGTCCTGGGTTCAATACTCTCTAGGGGAGTCACCCTACTCTCACATTAGTACCAATATATGTTCATGTCATTATTTGGCAGCAGTTAAACACCTATCTGATCTAATTCAAAATAAGTTTGTCAATGACACGTTTGTTGTGCATTATATATGTGGTGTAGATTTCAAAATGACCATGGAGTTATTTTTGAGATGCTCAGCTATGTAGAATGAATAAATACTGACCATTTATGAGGTAGTAGAAATGTGGTCAATTACAATTCGTGCTCAAGGGGAAAACGCACATATTCCTATCGTTTGATGACAAACTAATTTTAAATTCGATCAGATAGGTCTGTTGTAACTGATGCCAAAATAATGACATTAACGTGTTTTTGTTAAGTGGGTCTTGAACACAAGACCAAAGACCAATGACAAACACCTTCACCACTGTCCCAATAAGGGATATCGCTAGGACATGTGCTTATTGGGCCACTATAGTTAGGCCCTGTCCTGTCCAGAACAAACCCTACCCCCTACTCACCAGACACTTGTGCCGATTTGAAACAACTTGACACCTCTGTTAAAAATACTCTCACGAAAAAGGGATTCAAGAGTATCAATTAAAACAGGTTAAAATGCACCACCAACATTAGACAACTGTTCTGAAAGCCCTTAAATGGATGAAATAAGTCAATCAAATCAATTATGAGAATGGTCAGATTAATCAGTACATGATATGGACATGGTAGTGTAGCAGAAAGCTAGACATACCGTGAAACAAGAGGTTATGAGTTCAAATCACTGGTGAGAACTGTAGAATAATAATTATTGTATAAACTAACATGCACAATTGTAGTCAAATATCTCATTTGATGATGTTATGTTAAAAGCATTCTGTGTGAGTGTCACTTGCCAACAAAAAAAAGAGCTATGAATGGATCAGTGGTTCACCAATCAGGGCCTTGATTGGCATGACAACACTAACAAGTCTTGACATGTAATGAAACCATTTCTATTTGTTTTGTTCCATCAGGCGACGTCCTGACAACTGATACACAGAAATGTTCTTGAAACGTGTCTAGAACATGAATATCTTATGTTCTGAGAACACGAAGATAGCTTGTCTGTCAAAATGTTGGACGTAAATATTTAGGCATTTGAGCTAATAGAGCGTGCGGCTCTCCTTTACTTAATCTTGTTTTCTGAGAACATAGCAGCCATGTTCTGTGTATGTTTGTTGGGACGTTGATGGAATATTCTCCTAACCCTTACAAAACTGGACACATGGATGTTCTTGCCACGTCCATTAAACATAAATATTGTCCACTGAAAAACATATTTAAAAAATATAAATGCAACATGTAAAGTGTTGATCACATGTTTCATGAGCTGAAATAAAAGATCCCAGAAATGTTCAGTCTGCTCAAGTCATTATGCTTTATAGGTGAAGTGGAACGTTCCAGAAGGAAGATTGTTGCAAACTATTTGACTTGAGCCAGTTTTCGATGCATAATGAGTCTGTTTATAATCACAAAAAGTGCTTATTAGTAGTAATAATTTGTTATTGGTTAAGATGTTGGAGCTGGAGAGACAAAGGGAAGTCCAGAATGTCTCTGTACGGCCAGATATGTTATTTCTGCATATTAATATTTCTAAGGAAGTAGGTAAAGAACCACAGGCGAGTCTCAGTTCCTGGTAAGATCATGCGAGTTTCGGTGGAACTAGGCCTGGGAGAGACTTCCACATCGAAGTGAGGACAAAGTTGAAGAGAATAAACTTCTACGAGGGAGGCTATAGTGGCACATCCCATCAACCCTTCAACTATAGCCTTTTCTCTCTCACACACACCTCCCTGCCCACAAAGGTCCTGCACTCAGGCTGGGCCACGATTACACCAATAGGGGGACCTGACTCAGTTCCTGCCCAACAACAGAGACTGATTGTATTCCAGACATACAAGGAGGTGACTCCTAATTGAAAGGTGTATATATATGCTTGTGTGAATTCTATGTGTGCTTGCAGCAGCAGCATCCAGTTTTGGGTGGAATAAATCTAGTCTGAGCTTCCTTTGGTGTCTGACTGGATTTGCACCAGAACGTAGAACCTAACATACAGATAGAAGGTCCCCCTAAACAACGGAAAACTGGACACTCAAACATTAGGGTAACATTACGGGTAACTTTACAAAAACCTTCTCCCTAGCAGAGGCGTCATGCACCCAAAACTCTGAAGGGGCACAAAGTAATACACTGGACTTTGTGGAAACTGGAAACTGCATATCCTGAGGCTGCATTTATTGTAGCTGGGGACTTTAATAACATACATCTGAGGAGTATGCTACCGAAGTTCTATCAACACATCTCCTGTGCTACTATCGGGCATCGAGAACTCTGGACCATTGTTTCTCCCCCTTCTGGGATGGCTACAAGGCCCTCCCCCACCCTCCTTTCAGAAAATCAGATCACACCTCCATTTTGCTCCTCCCATCCTATAGGCAGAAATTTAAACAGGAAGTACCCGTGGTAAGGACTGTTCAATGTTGGTCTGACCAATCAGAATCTATGCTTCAAGATTGTTTCAATATTTGGCGATCTGACTTGTTGGAAAGGTGGCATCCTATGATTGTGCCACGTTGAAAGTCTCTAAACTCTTCAGTAAGGCCATTCTACTGTCAATGTTTGTCTATGGAGATTGCATAGCTGTGTGCCTAATTTTATACACCTGTCGGCAATGGGTGTGACTGAAATAGCCGAATACAAATACTTTTGTACATATAGTTCAGCTCTGAGAGCTGTCTGGTTTAAAGACTTGTTGGTTTTGGAGGGCTGACTGCCTTAGCAGGATCTAAGGGGGATCCGTAATAAACCCCAGAAAGAGTAGCTGCTGCCTTGGGAGGAACCAATAGGGATCCATAATAAACCCCAGGAAGAGTAGCTGATTCCTTGGCAGGAACCAATAAGGATCCATAATATACCCCAGGAAGGGTAGTTGCTGCCTTAGCAGGAACTAATAGGGATCCATAATAAACCCCAGGAAGAGAAGCTACTGCCTTGACAGGAACTAATGGGGATCCATAATAAACCCCAGGAAGAGAAGCTACTGCCTTGACAGGAACTAACAGGGATCCATAATAAACCCCAGGAAGAGAAGCTACTGCCTTGACAGGAACTAATGGGGATCCATAATAAACCCCAGGAAGAGAAGCTACTGCCTTGACAGGAACTAATGGGGATCGTTAATAAGTATAAATACAACTGAAAATACAGCACGTGGAATCATTCCCATTGTAGAGAAGCTACCCTCCAGTCTTCAAGAGAAATGGGTGTCACAGACTGAGTTGCAAACAGCGACACCGTGTGGCCTTTCTCCTCCTTTCACTTGTCCTTTTTCATCCTCAATGAGACAAACGTGAGGAACGACCCCAGCTTTACCCTTTCAACCTCAAGTACATCCATGACAAGACCAGAGAGACTCCAAGTAAGACATGAAGATTCAATCCCATCTCAGCACACTAAACAGAGGCTGGTAAACCTGCCTACCAGCAACATCCAGTTGAGGACGCAGACACAGGGTGCCCTATCCACAAGTACCACACCATCTCAAGAGCTGTAGAGGATTCAGACAAAAGCCTCTGGAAGAACGTAAACATTGTCTAAAGGACAACTACATTTGCTTTAGATTCTGCTCTTCAACAAGCCAGCATGCTGCACAGAGTGTAACAGTAACCGAAATGTTGCAGCTCTTAATGCTGTCCCAGTGCCCTTGGTTATAACAGAGGTTTCCTCACCTGCCATAGAGCATGGCGGGAATGGCGACGCTCACTCTCCCATAGGTGTCGGTCATGGGCATGTCCAAGAGCCCATGTTTGTCAACGCATACAAAAGCAACCCTTGTTGAAAAGTGACCGCAGAACAATCGAGCCTCCAGTCCAACCAAGCTCCACAGCCAACCAGCTTCCAGAGCCAGTCAGCGTTTAGAGTCAGCCTTTCAAAACCAACATGTCTTTACAACTAGATAGCTCTCAGAGCTAACCTATAAATACAAAATGATGTGGACCCCCCGTCAAATTAGTGGATTCAGCTATTTCAGCCACACCCTTTGCTGATAGATAGGTGTATGAGCACACAGCCATGGAATCTCCATAGACAAACATTGGCAGTAGAATGTCCTTACTGAAGAGCTCAGTGACTTTCTACGTGGCACCGTTATGGGATGCCGACTTTCCAACAAGTCAGTTCATCAAATGTATGCTCTGCTAGAGCTGCTCCGGTCAACTGTAAGTGCTGATATGGTGAAGTGGAAACGTCTAGGAGCAACAACGGCTCAGCCATGAAGTGGTGGGCCACACAAGCTCACAGCCATTCCATAAGTCTACGGAGAGGAGTGAGAACCATGGGCCTCCCAGGTTTTGTGTTGAAGTCAATGTACCCAGAGGAGGACAGAAGCTTTGACCAGGTTCCAGTGAAGCAATGATAATAACAGTCCACAACAACATACCCAATAGTTTCCTGGTGAGCAAAAGGGGAAGTCAGTGTTTCATTTCATTGTGTATTAGAAACACACTTTGAGATGGTTGTGAGGGGATTTCACCAGTGGTTGAATGGGGAATTGGGCTTCCAGGGAAAATGTTGTTCGATGTTGCAGAAGTAACCAAGTGAGGCGGAACTTAGGGAAGGGTCAAATATGTGAGGCTTATTTGATCTAATAGTTCCGTGATGTTTAGGCTGTTACAAATGTACTGATATAAGTGGATGCAAGTGACATTCTGACAACTTTGAGTAAAATAACTTAATTGTTCCAGTTTTTCACATCTGCCCTCTCATTGGCTAGAATGTTATAACCTGATCTCCCCTGTCTTTGATCATTGAGGAGATGTATTTCCATTGTTAGAGCGGTCACTATCTAGTCAATATAACAGATAAACATTGGTCTGGTGCTGTGTTTACGTATGCATGCTATCAACGTGGAAAAGAGGCCTGGTACAGGATCTGATAGGGCCAAGTAGTGGAATAGTGGGGAGGTTTTAGTGGGTGTAGGGTCTGATAAGGGCCAAGTAGTGGAATAGTGGGGAGGTTTTAGTGGGTGTAGGATCTGATAGGGCCAAGTAGTGGAATAGTGGTGAGGTTTTAATGGGTGTAGGATCTGATAGGGCCAAGTAGTGGAATAGTGGTGAGGTTTTAATAGGGTCTGATAGGGCAAGTAGTGGAATAGTGGTGAGGATGGGTGTAACTGATAGGGCCAAGTAGTGGAATAGTGGTGAGGTTTTAATGGGTGTAGGATCTGATAGGGCCAAGTAGGCTGAAAAGAGGAAGAAGAGGAGGATGAGGGAGAGAGGAGGATGAGAGTGAGGAGGAAGAGAGAGGAGAATGAGAGAGAGTGGAAGAGAGAGGAGAATGAGAGGTTTTAGCGGGAGGAAAAGAGGAAGAGAGGAGGAGGAGGAGAGGGAGGAAGAGAGAGGAGGATGAGTGGGGAGAAAGAGGTGGAGGGTGAGAGGAGGATGAGAGTAGTGGAAAAGGGAGAGTTTTAGAGGGTGTAGAGGTCTGATAGGGCCAAGGAGTGGAATAGAGGGAGGTTTTAATGGGTGTAGGATCTGAGAGGGCCAAGTAGTGGAATAGTGGTGAGAGGAATGGGTGGAGGATGAGAGAGAGGGTGGGAGGAAAAGTGGAATAGTGGTGAGAGTTTTAATGGGTGGAGGATCAGATAGGGCCAAGGAGGCTGAAAAGAGGAAGAGGAGGATGAGAGGAGAGAGCGGGAGGAAAAGAGGAAGAGAGGAGGAGTGGAGAGAGGAAGAGAGAGGAGGAGGAGAAGAGAGAGGAGGATGAGAGGAGTGAGTGGGAGGAAAAGAGGAAGAGAGGAGGAGTGGAGAGAGGAAGAGAGAGGAGGATGAGAGGAGAGAGCAGGAGGAAAAGAGGAAGAGAGGAGAGAGGAAGAGAGAGGAGGATGAGAGGAGAGAGGAAGAGAGAGGAGGATGAGAGGAGAGAGCAGGAGGAAAAGAGGAAGGCAGAAAATGAAATAAGGATGGGGACAAAGGACAAAGGACAAAAGTCATTGTAAGAAATGGTTGTCGAATAAAGAAGGACCATAATGTTAAAAGATGATTGTCCCTTTATTCAAGACACTGTAACCAACACTTAGGCACTTCAACGGTTAAATGGTTGAACAGTAACACTTTGGACAACACAGTAGAGATGTCTAATAATGTCCTGAGTTGTCCTTTCATGTGTGTTATGAGTATGTACATAATATGAGTGCATTGCTAACCTGATCCCAGATCTGTTTGTGGTGTTTGTGGTCTTGCCAATGCCAACTGTCGTTCTGCCCCTGAACAAGGCAGTTTAACCCACTGTTCCCCAGTAGGCCGTCATTGTAAATAAGAAGTTGTTTGTAACTGACTTGCCTAGCTAAATAAAGGCCATCGTGCCAGTCTGTCATTGCCAAGTCAACTCTTTGTCACCCATTGTCATGTTTGGCTTGACACAAATGAGTGACAGGAGTTGTCATGATGGCACAAACAGACTGGCACTCAGACTAGTGCATTGAGTCTCCTTCATAAGAGGACCATTTCATTTCAGACACTCTCTGCTGTGTCACACAGCTCCCTGTATTGAGGTGGTTGAGAGGTGAAGATCACAGGTGGCACATCAACCTTTCTTCTCATCTGGCAGAGTATTGTGATGGCCAGGACAACTCCAACATCCTGAGGACCAGACACACAGTAACGGTTCAGTCAGGATTGACGGAGCAGGTGACCAGATGCTGAGTGTGTGATAGATGATGGTTCAATCAGATGCTGGGTGTGATAGATGATGGTTCAAAAAGGCCTACACTCAAAAGGTACGGTGAAAATCACTATGGTACAGTGTTGGGGTCGATTCATCCATCCTTCAGTTAGCATCCTGACTTTCAGTTGTTTTAATTGTTCTTGTTTACTTGTATGTACTGTGTACTGCAATTCTGATTTTAGCTGCCACATCAGTAATAATTATAATAAACAAATACTACTAAAGTTTTCAATTCGGGTAATTGAAATTCACTTCCTGAATTGAAAAATACACATGAAAAATTACGGACAATTTTCAATTAGAGAATTGACTTTCTATTTATTGAATTTAAAAAACTGAATGGACCCCAACCCTGAAATGGTGGAATAGTACGGACATCGATCTGAAATACATACCCATAATGCTGTCAGTGCTACTAATGTTCCTATTATCAGGCTGATGTCATAGCCCACGAAAGAGATTAAGATGGGAAGACATGGCTGAAAATGAAAAATAAAGAGTTTGTAAAAAACAAGAGTATCCACTCTGTATCATATCAGATCTTGAACATATAGCTGTTTATTGTATCAATGAGCACTGCAAGACATTTTGCGCAAAATTAAAAAATAAACTTTTAAGTTGCACCTTCTTGACAGCAGAGATAATTTTTTAAGAGAGTTCATTTCGACCCATTTTGACATGGGGTGTAGAGAAAATATTGCCGTTTTAAAGCAAGTTTGCTGCAATTCTACACATTTTGCCATAGGGTGGTGAGAAATGTATGCAGTTTTTAATATGACATGAGAGTGAGACTGACTAACAACATCAATGGGGACTCCATGGGCGGTAATTCGACCATGATAACAGGTTTAGATAACTGACTGGTAAACAAATTTAGCAATCTAAAAGATATTAACTGACATGGGTTAATGGGCCTAGTTGATCGGAGGACCTTCAAAATGGCCGCCAGTTGCCCATCCCTGGTGTAGTGGAATGACATGATTTTACCTCTTTATATACCAGCATGTGTTCATCCATTAATCCCTTGTGGTCATCATCCTCAGACATATCACTGTTGGGATAGTGAATAACAAATCTTGTATTGTTACCAGGAGCAACCTGAAATAGAATGTGACAAGGTTTAAAACAGTGCTTTACTTTAGCTGCATGATTTCTTACTAGGCTGCAGCATGGCATCCATTATGTGTCTGGGGCCAAATGTGTTCTATGGTATTTGTTGGTCTTTTAGAGTATTGTCATGTACATCTTCCTCAGTTTATTTATGGTTGTCTTGTCACTGTCCTCATCATCTGTTTTTTAAATAAAAAAAAAATTTTTTTAAAAGAAAAATTTCCATTGCATATTTGAGTGATAAAAAAAGACAAGAAAGATTTCCATTTTCATATTTGACTGATAATTTATTTAACACAGACTGACACACTGAAACCCATCCTCCTCATCACACACATAACAACAAAAGCAACAGACTGTTGACTTATTTAAGCACAGACTGACACACTGAAACCCATCCTCCTCATCACACACATAACAAAAGCAACAAGTTAACTTATTTAACACAGCAGACTCACACATTTAAAGTCTGTTGAGTCCTCATCAGAACAGAGACAGGAGAGGGGGATGTCTGTGCCCCAGTCTTGGTAGCCTTGTACGAGCCCACAGCATTTTAACTGAAAGTGAAGGAAACAGAACAACAGCACAACAGACATTTTAAAAACATGATTTACCAGGTATAGTTAAGGCCTCGTCCTGGAAGAACCCTCCATGGAGAAATCTCCAATGAAAGTGTTTTTAGTCCAGGCCTTGGTTTACATAATATGGAAAACCGTCCCTAAAGACACACATACATTGAATCGGCACCCTGGGACATTGAATTGACACCCTGGGACATTGAATTGGCACCCTGGGACATTGAATTGGCACCCTGGGACATTGAATCGGCACCCTGGGACATTGAATTGGCACCCTGGGACATTGAATGGGCACCCTGGGACATTGAATGGGCACCCTGGGACATTGACTCGGCACCCCGAGACATTGAATTGGCACCCTGGGACATTGAATGGGCACCCTGGGACTTTGAATGGGCACCCTGGGACTTTGAATGGGCACCCTGAGACATTGAATTGGCACCCTGGGACATTGAATGGGCACCCTGGGACTTTGAATCGGCACCCTGGGACATTGTATTGGCACATTGAATCGGCACAAGCAGAGACCATAAGAAGCATTAAATGAAGGTGACTTACGTTAGTCTGTATGTTGTATAGCCCTTCTAAATCAGTTTGATTCGCTCCACTCAGAGGCATCATCGCTAGATGTTCCTCTCTGGTTAACTCCTCCATCTTGAAATGAATCAAGTTAACATTGAGTGTTATAGTCACAGTTGAAAGCTATAATCAGCTCTGAATTTGAAAAGGACAGATACTGACATTGAATTATCAAGAATCAGATGCATTGCACCATCATACAATAACTACTCAAATATATTTTTTACCAGAACAGCAAACAAACATTGCCTTGTATATCCCCATGTATATCCCCCCCAAGCAGATACCTCGAAGGCCCTGAAAGAACTACAGGTTGACTGATTATGATTTTTCAACGCCGATACCGATAATTGGAGAACCAAAAAAAGCCTATACCGATTAATCGGCCGATTTTTATATATATATATTTGTAATAATGACAATTACAACAATACTGAATGAACACTTTTATTTTAACTTAATATAATACATAAATAAAATCAATTTAGTCTCAAATAAATAATGAAACATCTTCAATTTGGTTTAAATAATGCAAAAACAAAGTGTTGGAGAAGAAAGTAAAAGTGCAATATGTGCCATGTAAAAAAAGCTAACATTTTAGTTCCTTGCTCAGAACATGAGAACATATGAAAGCTCGTGGTTCCTTTTAACATGAGTCTTCAATATTCCCAGGTAGGAAGTTTTAGGTTGTAGTTATTATAGGAATTATAGGACTATTTCTCTCTATACCATTTGTATTTCATATACCTTTGACTATTGGATGTTCTTATAGGCACTATAGTATTGCCAGCCTAATCTCGGGAGTTGGTAGGCTTGAAGTTATAAACAGCGCAACGCTTGAAGCACAGCGAAGAGCTGCTGGCAAATGCAGGAAAGTGCTATGAATGAATGAATGCCTACAAGCCTGCTGCTGCCTACCACCGCTTAGTCAAACTGCTCTATCAAATATCAAAACATAGACTTAATTATAATATAAGAAACACACAGAAATACGAGCCTTAGGTCATTAATGGTCAAATCCGGAAACTATCATTTCGAAAACAAAACGTTTATTCTTTCGGTGAAATACGGAATTGTTCCATATTTTATCCAACAGGTGGCATCCATAAGTCTAAATATTGCTGTTACATTGCACAACCTTCAATGTCATGTCATAATTATGTACAATTCTGGCAAATTAATTACGGTCTTTGATAGTAAGAAATGGTCTCGACACAGTTCACAACGATCCAGGCGGCCCAAACTGCTGCATATACCCTGACTCTGCTTGCACAGAACGCAAGAGAAGTGACACAATTTCACACCCTATTAAGACAGTTTATGTAAGTGTTTCCTTTATTTTGACAGTTACCTGTGTATGTATATATATATATATAGACTACTGTACCTCGTGTTTGCTTTGATATCCATTCACGCACTCCACAAACAGGTATAGGCTGGCCAGTGACATACCTACAGAAAACTACACACACATACAGGGGTTGTCAAGCAAAATCAATACTAAAGGTTCATTCAAACCTTATCCCGCTTTAAGGGAAACATGTCATGGGGAAAGTGTTGACTGGTTCCAGTTGAGTTGTATGGCATGCTATTACCTATCAGAAAGGAACAGTTTGCAGCAGTGAAGTCAAGTCGGTAGCCAGATCCCAGATCAGTTTGTGCTTTCTAACCAACTCCTATGATAATTATCCAAGACAAACCAACAGATCTGGGATCAGGCTAACACTTTGAGACAGGTCTCGGCAGGCTTACCAGAACCACAACCCATTTCTTCTCCTTCCGAGCACCATAGACACCAAAGATTGACAGGACCAGGGTTGCTGCTTCTAGGACATACATAACTACTATCCCAGGCAGAATCTCCTCTATCTGTGCATAGGAAGACAAGCCAGACTAATGATATGGCAACTGTGGGTTTAGAATCATAATATTACAATGATACTGCTGGATTCTAGCCTGGTCTCAGATCTGTTTATGCTGTACAGCCAACTCCTATGGTTGTTGTCATGCTAAACACTGTAGGAGTTGGAAAGACAGCACAAACAGATCTGGAACCAGGCTAGATGGACACAGAATTATTATAATGAAATCAATATGATATAATTAGTCAATGTAATAGGAGCTATAAAAAAAAAACATAATTACTTCTTCTGATTGGTGGAAGTACCCATGTCCAAATAAGGTGATGGCCAACAAGAGGGTGCTGATGATCTGAAGAGAATACAACACATGATACAATCATTACAATGTACAGGGTATTATACTGAGAATTCTACTGATAATGCACAGTAAAGGTTGATACAGTCATTACAATGTACAGGGTATTATTCTGAGAATTCTACTGATAATGCACAGTAAAGGTAGATACAATCATTACAATGTACAGGGTATTATACTGAGAATTCTACTGATAATGCACAGTAAAGGTAGATACAATCATTACAATGTACAGGGTATTATAGTGAGAATTATACTGATAATGCACAGTAAAGGTAGATACAATCATTACAATGTACAGGGTATTATAGTGAGAATTCTACTGATAATGCACAGTAAAGGTAGATACAATCATTACAATGTACAGGGTATTATAGTGAGAATTCTACTGATAATGCACAGTAAAGGTAGATACAATCATTACAATGTACAGGGTATTATAGTGAGAATTCTACTGATAATGCACAGTAAAGGTAGATACAATCATTACAATGTACAGGGTATTATAGTGAGAATTCTACTGATAATGCACAGTAAAGGTAGATACAATCATTACAATGTACAGGGTATTATACTGAGAATTCTACTGATAATGCACAGTAAAGGTTGATACAGTCATTACAATGTACAGGGTATTATACTGAGAATTCTACTGATAATGCACAGTAAAGGTTGATACAATCATTACAATGTACAGGGTATTATTCTGAGAATTCTACTGATAATGCACAGTAAAGGTTGATACAGTCATTACAATGTACAGGGTATTATTCTGAGAATTCTACTGATAATGCACAGTAAAGGTTGATACAGTCATTACAATGTACAGGGTATTATTCTGAGAATTCTACTGATAATGCACAGTAAAGGTTGATACAATCATTACAATGTACAGGGTATTATAGTGAGAATTCTACTGATAATGCACAGTAAAGGTTGATACAGTCATTACAATGTACAGGGTATTATACTGAAAATTCTACTGATAATGCACAGTAAAGGTTGATACAATCATTACAATGTACAGGGTATTATACTGAGAATTCTACTGATAATGCACAGTAAAGGTTGATACAATCATTACAATGTACAGGGTATTATAGTGAGAATTCTACTGATAATGCACAGTAAAGGTTGATACGATCATTACAATGTACAGGGTATTATAGTGAGAATTATACTGATAATGCACAGTAAAGGTTGATACAATCATTACAATGTACAGGGTATTATTCTGAGAATTCTACTGATAATGCACAGTAAAGGTTGATACAATCATTACAATGTACAGGGTATTATTCTGAGAATTCTACTGATAATGCACAGTAAAGGTTGATACAATCATTTGTTTCAGAGGAGTTGAGGGATCCATTTCTTCATAACTTCCATAATGCATTTGACCATCGCCATCTACAAATGGTTTGTAAGCAGACAGTAAATTGTATTTACATATATTATACCTAATTTATAAATATACTAAGAAATTATACATTACTAAGAAATGAATAGCTGAAATATTTACTTAGTCAGCTGTTTATAAAAATCTAATAACAGTTATTGACTATCCTAATATTCTGCCAAAAACGTGATAACTAAGGTCAGTAGGCCTATTTGAAGATGAGAATAAACATAACTCATGACTTTAAAACATTTAGCAGCGCGAGGATTATACTGAGCAAAACCCAGTAGCCTAATTGCAACATTATATACATGTATATTTAATTTGAGTGCTTCTTTAAATGCCGCGCTATAGAACAACTCGCTCATTAGTGTTGATGAAAGTGGCACTGCTCTTTATTCCGTCGCGTGTAAACTGCAACTCTCACTGCTTGAAGACCCCACCGCGCGCAGAAGTTACAAAAATAACCGACAATAATTACAAAACATTTGCCTGTATCAAAAAACGTTGCTCCTCTAAAAAAATGGTTTATCAACTCGTATATTAACAGGTCAAAATACTGGACGATAACTTACCCCGATCAAGACACAGACGAAAATGAACGTCCGTTTTACGCAGATAAGTATTCTTCCCATTTCTATATTTGGTTATAATAAAAACAACAGTTTGGATAAGCAGTTCACTTCAGAGTTGGTCTTGCTGAAGCCCAAGATCTTTAAGTCCAGAAAATAGATTTCTGATTCCTTTAACTGTTTCTTCTTCTTCTCAACATGAGAGTGTGTTGACATGCTGCTGAATGGTGTTTTGTGACATTGGAGGGACGAGCATGAACATTATGTCACTGATGGTTAGAGCTTAGGCAGCCATAAAGGGAGGGACTTGACTTATATTTTCTTTAAATGGGCTCTCCCGGAAGTTAGAGAGAGATGTGAAACCAGACAGTAAGATTTGTGGCCAGTTGCCCTGAGAAAACGGCACCAGTGGAGCACAAACAACATTGTGAATATTAATCTGTTAATTTATCTTCCCCCACTATTCGTACTACAACTATTTGCTCATTAAATCCCTGGACATATATGATAATATAACTCTTGAAATGTCTGTATCTTTATGAAACCTTTGTGTTGTTTACTGTTTATTTCTAATCGTTTGTTGTTGAAGTTGTTTTTTGTTTCTTCTCACTTTCTTTATTGTTTATTTCACTTGCTTTGACAATGAAAACATATGTTTCTCATGCCAACAACACCCCATTAAAGAGAGAGAGAGTTAAGAACTCATAAAGCACTTATTGTCTGCTCTTCTATCTGTTGTCTTGGCAGAACAAAGCATCTACTACAGGAACCCAGACTCCAGAGGTCCAGTCCAGAGCAAGGAGGCCTGAGTGAACATGAAATCACATAATCAGCCATTTCTGGACAACTATGACCTCACCACTTGCGTCCAAAATGGCACCCTATTCCCTAATGCTCTATAGGCCCTGGTCAAAAAGTAGTGCACTATATAGGGAATAGAGTGCTATTTGAGAAGCAACCCCATTGGGTCTCTAGGGATCCAGAGAAGGGCCAAGTGTTAAGCAATGTCAATGTCAATGCAACCCCACAAAACATCTGGAGCACATTTTGTACAGAGGAAGATAGTAATTGAACAGACTCAAGCATATGATAGTAATGGAAAAGACTCAGGCATATGATAGTAATTGAACAGACTCAAGCATATGATAGTAATGGAACAGACTCAAGCATATGATAGCAATGGAACAGACTCAAGCATATGAGAGTAATGGAACAGACTCAAGCATATGATAGCAATGGAACAGACTCAAGCATATGATAGTAATGGAACAGACTCAAGCATATGATAGCAATGGAACAGACTCAAGCATATGATAGTAATGGAACAGACTCAAGCATATGATAGTAACGGAACAGACTCAAGCATATGAGAGTAATGGAACAGACTCGAAGCATATGATAGTAATATGAACAGACTCAAGCATATGATAGCAATGGAACAGACTCAAGCATAATGATAGCATATAATTGAACAGACTCAAGCATATGAGAGTAATGGAACAGACTCAAGCATATGATAGTAATGGAACAGACTCAAGCATATGATAGTAATGGAACAGACTCAAGCATATGATAGTAATGGAACAGACTCAAGCATATGATAGTAACAGAACAGACTGAAGCATATGATAGTAACAGAACAGACTGAAGCATATGATAGTAACAGAACAGACTCAAGCATATGATAGTAACAGAACAGACTCAAGCATATGATAGTAACAGAACAGACTCAAGCATATTCCCCATTCACAGGAAACAGATGTACGAATGAAGGATAAGGGAGCGTACAAATGTTATAATATGTTTGAGATATAATCAAATCACATTTCATTTTTCACATACACGTGTATAGTAGATGTTATTGAGGGTGTAGGGAAATGCTTGTGTTTCTAGCTCCAACAGTGCAGTAATATCTAACTAGTAATATCTAACAATATACACAATCTAAAGTAAAGGGATGGAATTATGTAAATGAATTAAGAATATATAAATATGTGGACAAGCAATGTCAGAGCTGCATAGACTAAGATACAGTAGAATAGGACAGAATAAGAGAGTAACTGTTCCGTTCTGGGTAACAGATTAGTTCAACAACTACATAACTGAGCACATACAGTATGTCCAGTTGTTTCCTGTGAGGTCTTGATTGTCAACATGACACTCAAACACTGAAGAGGGTCTTGTTTTGGAAACATCCTTCCTAATTCCCTTTAATAATCACTGAAATAACACATCAACGGTAAATTGTCTGAAGCTATCACCACTCCACTTATGATATCACTGGTTACATGAACCAATGAATGGAGGATGGAAGGAAGCGTGGATTGTGTTATAGTTGGAAATGTCCCAAGTGTTTACCCGTGACAGGACCCGCAGTACTAACTGTCACCACTAGAGGGGGTGTATAGACGGTGACGGCTGTGTTCGGTGCTGTGTTTACATCTGCGTGCTGTTGACGTGGAAGAGACACAGAAGAAAGATGGCGGCGCCCTCTGCAGAGCAGCAAAACGGCCAAAGTGACGATTCTGATCTACAAAGCCCTATATCGACAAATTATGAAGACTCCGAAACAGAATCGGGGGAGGGAGCTCTCCCTGACTACGTTGTCGAATTGATAGAGAAAGAAATCGGAGTGGATCTGAAGTCGCTGAAGAAAGTTAGCGCGCTCCTGGAGAAACTGACAGCGGAAAACAAGTTGCTGGAGGAGCAGGTAGTTAGCAAGCGCGTTGTTAACTTCATGTTGCACACTCACATCAGCTTTCAATGCTGTATCAATTATTGCATGAAAAATAATAGAATCGTTAATAATGCGAGTATTATTCTGCCCCTTGCTAGTTAATGTAAGTAATACAAACATGATATATAGCTAACCTTTGCTAGCTAGTTTAAGGGCGTGCATTTCCCTTGCTGACAGGTCTTCCTCCACCCACCTTCTCAGGTTCTGACGGTGTCCAGTTCGGTGCCGCTGCGGGTGTCAGCAGCGCTGTCTGCTGCCGAGGAGTCCCGTGTGTCTCTGGAAGGTTTGCTCCAGCGGGAGAGGGTCCTGTCCAACACCCTGATACAGCACCTGCAGGGCGCCCAGCCCTGGGCAGACAGCCTGGGACAGACCCTGGAACAGCTGGACAACACAGAGAAACACATGAAATACCTGCAGTGTCTGTCACGCATTGAAGAACTCAGGTGAGCAACAGTATTATTATTTTCTTCTTCTTCTTCTTGCAGTTGGACAATATATTTTCATCTTCTTGCAGTTGGACAATATATTTTCATCTTCTTGCAGTTGGACAATATATTTTCATCTTCTTGCAGTTGGACAATATATTTGACACTATTCAAAGATAGGATCCTGATTGGAATACACACACACACAAAATGGTATCCTACTGTATGTTAAGTTGTTCCGCTAACTGCCGTTCTCTCCTCCCACAGTGACAGCATCCAGCAGTGTCTGATCACCAACAGTATATGGGAGGCAGTGGTGGCGGTGGGCAGCATGGCCAGTCTAGATGTGGGCCTAAAGCAGTCTGGCTGCTCTCATCTCCAGGCCTTCCTCAGAGAGACACTATGCTTCTGGCACAAGATCATTAAGGACAGACTGGCTGGGTATGTGTGTCTGAGTGGGTCAGACAGGCCAGGCAGTGTGTTGTGTTAGCGGGCCGGAGCAGAAGGACTGGCGATGGAGAACTCTGTGCTAGTTATTAGGATCTCTGTTTAGATCAGTGGTCAGAAACCCTGGTCCTGGAGAGCAACTGGCCATGCAGGCCTTTGTTCCAGCCTGGCACTAACCCATCTAATTCAGTCTAAATGATTAGTTGACCAGGTGTATTTGTGTTGGGCCAGAACAAGTAAGAGACACACGGTATCTCTCCAGGACCGGCCTTGGTGATTCACAGTTATTATGATGATCCAAAGTCAAGCTACCTCAGACCTGAATGTGATTTGTAACTCCTCCTCCTCCTCTGTCTGGCAGTGATTTTGAGGAGTTGCTGATCCAGCTCCACTGGCCGTTCATCTCTCCTCCCACTCAGTCTCTCTCCCCCCCTGCCAACGCTCAGGAGCTCCACAGCCAGCTGGAGCTACTGGTGGCCCAGCTCCTGTCTCTACAGACCTCGTATCCTTCACCCTAATACAGTCCTTCACCCTAATACTGTTGTAGACAGGACTGGGTTATAGACAGGACTGGGTTGTAGACACTACTGGGTTGTAGACACTACTAGGTTATAGACAGGACTGGGTTATAGACAGGACTGGGTTATAGACAGGACTGGGTTAAATATATATAAATATATATGCCATTTAGCAGACGCTTTTATCCAAAGTGACTTACAGTCATGTGTGCATACATTCTACGTATGGGTGGTCCCGGGAATCGAACCCACTACCCTGGCGTTACAAGCGCCATGCTCTACCAACTGTGCTACAGAAGGACCAGGGTTGTAGACAGGACTGGGTTATAGACACTACTAGGTTATAGACACTACTGGGTTGTAGACAGGACTGGGTTATAGACACTACTAGGTTATAGACAGGACTGGGTTATAGACACTACTAGGTTATAGACAGGACTGGGTTGTAGACAGGACTGGGTTATAGACACTACTAGGTTATAGACAGGACTGGGTTGTAGACAGGACTGGGTTATAGACACTACTAGGTTATAGACAGGACTGGGTTATAGACACTACTAGGTTATAGACAGGACTGGGTTATAGACAGGACTGGGTTATAGACAGGACTGGGTTATAGACAGGACTGGGTTATAGACACTACTAGGTTATAGACAGGACTGGGTTATAGACAGGACTGGGTTATAGACACTACTAGGTTATAGACAGGACTGGGTTATAGACAGGACTAGGTTATAGACAGGACTGGGTTATAGACAGGACTGGGTTATAGACACTACTAGGTTATAGACAGGACTGGGTTATAGACAGGACTGGGTTGTAGACAGGACTGGGTTGTAGACAGGACTGGGTTGTAGACACTACTGGGTTATAGACAGGACTGGGTTGTAGACACTACTGGGTTGTAGACACTACTGGGTTGTAGACACTACTGGGTTATAGACAGGACTAGGTTATAGACAGGACTAGGTTATAGACAGGACTGGGTTATAGACACTACTGGGTTATAGACAGGACTGGGTTATAGACAGGACTAGGTTATAGACAGGACTGGGTTATAGACAGGACTGGGTTATAGACACTACTGGGTTATAGACAGGACTGGGTTATAGACAGGACTAGGTTATAGACAGGACTGGGTTATAGACACTACTAGGTTATAGACAGGACTAGGTTATAGACAGGACTGGGTTATAGACAGGACTGGGTTATAGACAGGACTGGGTTATAGACAGGACTGGGTTATAGACAGGACTGGGTTATAGACACTACTAGGTTATAGACAGGACTGGGTTATAGACACTACTAGGTTATAGACAGGACTGGGTTATAGACACTACTGGGTTATAGACAGGACTGGGTTATAGACACTACTAGGTTATAGACAGGACTGGGTTATAGACACTACTAGGTTATAGACAGGACTGGGTTATAGACACTACTAGGTTATAGACAGGACTGGGTTATAGACAGGACTGGGTTATAGACAGGACTGGGTTATAGACAGGACTGGGTTATAGACACTACTAGGTTATAGACAGGACTGGGTTATAGACACTACTAGGTTATAGACACAGTGCATTATTTCCACTCTGCACACTTCTTCATACACTAGCTTCATACTTCATACATTCCCAGTCACAGACATACTGTTCCTCACACACTTCCTAAGATATTGACTGATATTGATGTTGATATTGTACTGAGATGAATACCTGGCCAGTTTCTTTAACCTGTTTCTCAGTGATGATCTCATATCAGAGAAGCCAACCTCTGTGTCCCGTGTAGGGTTGCCCCCGACGACACCCCTGTCTCTTCCTGTCCAGATCATGTTGCTTCCTCTGAGCAAGAGGTTTCGATACCACTTCACTGGAAACCGTCAGACCAATTCACTCAACAAGGTTTGAGCAACACACACACACACACACACACACACACACACACACACACACACACACACACACACACACACACACACACACACACACACACACACACACACACACACACACACACACACACACACACAGAGAGAGCATGTCACACACACACACACACACACAGAGAGCATGTCACACACACACACACACACACACACACACACACACACACACACACACACACACACATATATAATAATAACCTCCATCTCTGTCTCCATGCAGCCTGAGTGGTTCCTGACCCAGGTCCTGATGTGGATGGGTAACAGCTCCAACTTCATGGAGGAGAAGATCCAGCCCATTCTGGACAGAAATGGAGCTAACGTCAACGCCAAGGTTAGAGGATCAGCCGCTATATAATCATCTAGAATCCTGAGTTCATGTGCCATTGAAGTATTTGTTCACCCCCAAGATTCAAATCTGAAAGTCAAGCTGAGTCCATTGCAGTCATCTGTCAATCGTAGCAGCTCTTGATGTTCCACAGTCATATGAGAGGATATAAGCATATATATATGAATATAATAAAATATAATGGTTATAGCTATTGAAGTATCTCATGTCATCCCTCACGTCCCCACCAGGTGGAGCTGTGTCGCGGTCTACTCACCCTGGCCCAGGAGAAGCTAGCGTTGGATGCTCCACGGCTGCTCTACGACGACTCTCTCTTCTGCCACACCTGGTGGATGAGATCCTGCAGTTTGAGAGGGAGCTGCGCACCACCCACTCCTACCCCAGCACCCTGCCCGGAGTGCTGCATGTACTGCTGGAGGAGGTCGTGCTGCAGAAGTGGCTCACTGTGGAGAGGAAGAGTGAGTGAGAGAGGCAGCAGTGGAGCATCTCTCATCGTTCCCTACTCTTTCCCCTTGGCCCTAACCCTCCAATTTCCGCAGATCTGAAGGGGCTGGATAGGTATAAGCAGTGTACTGGCAGAGCTTCCGCCATATCGCTTCTACCTTACAGATCTGCAAACATTGAAGGGTTTGGGTGAAGTGAAGGGGTAGGAAGCCATTTGGGACTGACTAAAGAGATTTAAGAGACTAAAGAGACTTCTCTGTTAGACTCCGTTTATGTCAGTGTATGTGATTTAGTGAATGTGTGATGTGTGCTCATCCCAACTGTGTGTCTCTCTGTAGTGGCGATAGAGAAGGTGGATGCCATGCTGTCTGCTGAGGGGCTTGGAGCTCCCAGTACAAAGACATCAGTGACATGGACGAACTCAAGGCTCCAGACTGCGCTGAGACCTTCATGACCTTACTGCTGGTCATCACTGGTAGGATTATTAACTACTTTATCACTCTCTCTCTCTCTGAGCTTTATTGGCATGGGAAACATGTGTTAACATTGCCAAAGCTAGACAACATACAAAGTGAATATATAAAGTGAAAAACAACAAAAATTAACAGACACAACAGTTTCAAAACAGTGACATATATATATATATATATATACACATACACAATGTACAAATAATTAAAGGACACAAGATAAAATAAATAAGCATAAATATGGGTTGTATTTACAATGGTGCTTCACTGGACTGCCCTTTTCTCGTGGCAACAGGTCACAAATCTTGCTGCTGTGATGGCACACTGTGGAATTTCACCCAGTAGGTATGGGAGTTTTTCAAAATTGATATGTTTTGAATTCTGTGATCTGGGGAAATATGTCTCTCTAATATGGTCATACATTGGGCAGGAGGTTAGGAAGTGCAGCTCACTTTACCTCTCTGTCTCTCTGAGAGCCTGTCTGCCTACGGCGGCCTTTCTCAATAGCAAGGCTATGCTCACTGAGTCTGCAGTCACTGGTCAGGTCTCTGTGTCTCTGTGTAGGGCCAAATAGCATTCTAGTTTGCTCTGTTTTTTTCTGTTAAGTAATTATCTTTTTGTTTTCTCTCTAATTGTGCTGTTGTCCTCTGCCTGTGAACAGAGCCCCAGGACCAGTTTGCTTAGGGGACTCTTCTCCAGGTTCATCTCTCTGTTTCTGGCTCTCTTTTAGGTGGTTGTAGAATTTAATGGCTCTTTTCTCTCTCTAATTCTGCTCTGCTCTCTCTCTCTCTCTCTCTCTCTCTCTCTCTCTCTCTCTCTCTCTCTGCCTCTCTCTCTGCCTCTCTCTCTGCCTCTCTCTCTCTCTGCCTCTCTCTCTGCTCTCTGCCTCTCTCTCTCTCTCTCTCTCTCCTCTCTCTCTCTCTGCCTCTCTCTCTCTCTGCCTCTCTCTCTCTCTGCCCTCTCTCTGCCTCTCTCTCTCTCTCTCTGCCTCTCTCTCTCTCTGCCTCTCTCTGCCTCTGCCTCTCTCTCTCTCTCTGCTCTCTCTCTGCCTCTCTCTCTATCTGTCTCACTCTGTCTGTCTTGTCCCTCTGTTTGTCGTAGAGGGACAACCTGCTGTTGGGGCAGCCTCTGACTAACTGCACTCTATCTCTCTCTCCTCCACCTCCCTCTATCCTCTCTCTCCCCCTCAATCTCTAATACTCCCCCTACCAGACCGCTACCGTGCCCTCCCCTGCCCTCGTGCCCAGCTGCGTTTCCTGGCGCTACAGAGAGAGTTGGTGGACGACTTCCGTATCCGCCTCACCCAGGTGATGAAGGAAGAGTCCCGTAACCCGCTGGGCGCTAGATACTGTGCTATTCTGAACGCTGCCAACTACATCTCCACCGTGCTGGGGGACTGGGGAGACAACGTGGTACGTGGCCCCTCGGAGTCATCACGCTGTTGCTATACAAAACATATTGATGCAGAAGTAGCTAAGATGGGGAGAAGTCTGTCTATAATAAAGCAATACTCTACCTTCTTAACAACACTATCAACAAGGCAGGTCCTACAGGCCCTAGTTTCTACCTTCTTAACAACACTATCAACAAGGCAGGTCCTACAGGCCCTAGTTTCTACCTTCTTAACAACACTATCAACAAGGCAGGTCCTACAGGCCCTAGTTTCTACCTTCTTAACAACACTATCAACAAGGCAGGTCCTACAGGCCCTAGTTTCTACCTTCTTAACAACACTATCAACAAGGCAGGTCCTACAGGCCCTAGTTTCTACCTTCTTAACAACACTATCAACAAGGCAGGTCCTACAGGCCCTAGTTTCTACCTTCTTAACAACACTATCAACAAGGCAGGTCCTACAGGCCCTAGTTTTGTCATACCTTGACTACTGTTCAGTCGTGTGCTCAGGTGCCACAAAAAAGGACTTAGGAAAATTGCATTTGTCTCAGAACAGGGCAGCACGGCTGGACCTTGGATGTACACAGAGAGCTAATATTAATAATATGCAGGTCAATCTCTCCTGGCTGAAAGTGGAGAAGAGATTGACTTCATCACTACTTTTATTTATGAGAGGTATTGACATGTTGAATGCACCGAGCTGTCTGTCTAAACTACTGGCACACAGCTCGGACACCCATACATACCCCACAAGACAAGCCACAAGAGGTCTCTTCACAGTCCCCAAGTCCAGAACAGACTATGGGAGGCACACAGTACTACATAGAGTCATGACTACATGGAACTCTATTCCACAGTACTACATAGAGTCATGACTACATGGAACTCTATTCCACAGTACTACATACAGTCATGACTACATGGAACTCTATTCCACAGTACTACATAGAGTCATGACTACATGGAACTCTATTCCACAGTACTACATACAGTCATGACTACATGGAACTCTATTCCACAGTACTACATAGAGTCATGACTACATGGAACTCTATTCCACAGTACTACATAGAGTCATGACGACATGGAACTCTATTCCACAGTACTACATAGAGTCATGACTACATGGAACTCTATTCCACAGTACTACATAGAGTCATGACTACATGGAACTCTATTCCACAGTACTACATAGAGCCATGACTACATGGAACTCTATTCCACAGTACTACATAGAGCCATGACGACATGGAACTCTATTCCACAGTACTACATAGAGCCATGACTACATGGAACTCTATTCCACAGTACCACATACAGCCATGACTACATGGAACTCTATTCCACAGTACCACATACAGCCATGACTACATGGAACTCTATTCCATAGTACTACATAGAGCCATGACTACATGGAACTCTATTCCACAGTACTACATAGAGCCATGACTACATGGAACTCTATTCCACAGTACACATACAGCCATGACTACATGGAACTCTATTCCATAGTACCACATACAGCCATGACTACATGGAACTCTATTCCACAGTACCACATACAGCCATGACTACATGGAACTCTATTCCACAGTACCACATACAGCCATGACTACATGGAACTCTATTCCATAGTACCACATACAGCCATGACTACATGGAACTCTATTCCACAGTACCACATACAGCCATGACTACATGGAACTCTATTCCACAGTACTACATAGAGCCATGACTACATGGAACTCTATTCCACAGTACCACATAGAGCCATGACTACATGGAACTCTATTCCACAGTACCACATACAGCCATGACTACATGGAACTCTATTCCACAGTACTACATAGAGTCATGACTACATGGAACTCTATTCCACATCAAGTAACTGACGCAAGCAGTAAAATTAGGTTTAAAAATAGATAAAAAAACACCTTATGGAACAGCAGGGACTGTGAAGCAACACAAACATTGGCACACACACACACACACACACACACACACACACACACACACACACACATTTCACACACACACAACACACACACACACACACACACACACACACACACACACACACACACACACACACACACACTATATATACATATGGGTTTAGTACTGTAGATATGTGATATGTGGTAGTGGTGGAGTAGGGCCTGAGGGAACACAGTGTGTTGTGAAATCTGTGAATGTATTGTAATGTATTACAGTTGTATAAACTGCCTTCATTTCACTGGACCCCAGGAAGAGTAGCTGCTGCTTTGGCACATGCTGCCCGCCTGTCTGTCAATCTGTCTGTCTGCCTCTGTCTGTCAATCTGTCAGTCTGCCTGACTGTCTGCCAATCTGTCTGTCTGCCTGCCTGTCTGTCAATCTGTCAGTCTGCCTGACTGTCTGCCAATCTGTCCGTCTGCCTGCCTGTCTGTCAATCTGTCAGTCTGCCTGACTGTCTGCCAATCTGTCTGTCTGCCTGCCTGTCTGTCAATCTGTCAGTCTGCCTGACTGTCTGTCTGCCTGCCTGCCTGTCTGTCAGTCTGCCTGCCTGTCTGTCAATCTGTCTGTCTGCCTGCCTGTCTGTCAATCTTTCAGTCTGCCTGACTGTGTCTGCCTGCCTGTCTGTCAGTCTGCCTGTCTGTCTGTCTGTCAATCTGTCAGTCTGCCTGACTGTCTGCCTGCCTGTCTGTCAATCTGTCTGTCTGTCTGTCTGTCTGTCTGTCTGCCTGCCTGTCTGTCAGTCTGCCTGTCTGTCAGTCTGCCTGCCTGTCTGTCAGTCTGCCTGCCTGTCTGTCAATCTGTCAGTCTGTCTGAATGTACATGTGTTGTCCGTTCAGAAGTAGTTAAGGGGACAGAAAAAGCCACATATTAACACCTTCACTCTGCTGTATGTTCCCTCCTTTTACTGCACTGCTCCAGAGGTCTTCTTCAATGCTGTTCAATGTTCTTTTCTCTGTCCTCTGTTCTTCCTCAGTTCTTCCTGCAGCTGCAGCAGTCTGCTGTGGCCCTGGGGGAGGAGGAGCTGTTGGGGCCACTGGGGGTCACTGAGTCCGGCCGTCTGGCCTCTCTGGAGGGGTCTCTGTTTGAGGGGCTCCTGGGGCTGCTGGAGAGGCTGAGAGGAGACATGCTGGGCAGGTTACTGGAGGCTGTCATGAGGGACGTACAGAAGAAGGCTCAGCCCTACTCCAGGGACAGGTTAGTGGAGACACTCTTCTCTTAGAGGAAGGGTTCTTTCTGTTCAATCTAGTTCCTCTCAAGATGTAGTCCTATCTTTGGAGTTTTAAACAATAGACACCCACTGTCACCTTGCTTTGCTTGGTGTTTAGGCCCAGGCTGATTGTAAGCACTTTGTGACAAATATCTTTGTCCTGTAACACGCCTGGACAGTAGGAATGAAATGTGATTTCTTGAGCTCAGATCATCACCTACAGCCGCCATATAACCAATTGAACAACACAATGTTGAAAACTAGAATGACACCGACGTGTATCCTTCTCCTCCCAGGTGGTTGTCTCTGCCGTCCCAGTGTGACCAGGCCACCATGTCCCTGTCCAGTCTAGCCTGTCCTCTGATGCTCTGTCTCAGGGACCACCTGCTCCAGCTGCAGCAGATGCTGTGTCTGCCTCTCTTCCAGATGGGCTGGCAGGACCTGGCTGAGAGGCTGGACCTCTTCCTCTACCAGAATGTGAGTCACACTGCTGACCTGCTACAATGGGAATGAATCAGATAGTTGACTTCATTAAATATTTGAACTTTTAGTGATTTCTCAGATACTACTGTCTGGAGAGACTTAAAAGAAGATAATCAGATTGTCACACATCATTAGACACATCTGTTCTCAAATACATTAAAACTACATTGGCTACTGACTAATTCTAATGATAAAATACAGACGTAAGAAAATAGGATGAAGCAATAGAGAATGTTTTTTTGGGGGTAATCACATCTCTATTAACTTATGGATCTGCTACCTGTCTCCCTTAGGTGATTCTGTATAACCACTTCAATGAGGGGGTGCAGCCCAGCTCCAATTCGACATGACAAGAAACCTCTTCCCTCTGTTTGGACACTACTGCAAGAGGCCTGAGAACTTCTTCAAACAGTGAGTGGGCCATTACATACAATGGCAATTCTGCTGACAATATCACCTGAAAACATTGTCCATTGGACCATAATCTTTAGAAGAGACCGACAGTTTGTAGTTCCTTAGGTTATTAAATGTCCTGCTTGAATTTCTTGTCAAATCATTTCTAGGTAAAAAATGATTGGTCATGTCTCCCTCTCTCAGTGTGAAGGAGGCCTGCGTCATCCTGTGTCTGAATGTGGGCTCGGCTCTTCTTCTACGAGACGTCCTGAGGCAGGCTGAGGAAGACGAGGAGCAACCAGGGACCCCGGACGGCAAGCCCAGCCCTACGTCAGCCCTCAACGAGCTGGGGTCTACCGCCTGGCCCCTGCGACGTCCTCATCCTGCTCAACCTCAGGGCCTCCTGGCCGGGAAAGTGAGGGGAGATGGGAGGAAGAACAGTAGCATGGTCCCAGATGTGTTTTTGACAACTCCTATGGTCTTTGTGATGCCGATTGGCCGTAGGAGTTGAGCAAGGCAGCACTAACAGATCTGTGACCAGGCTAGGACGGGCTATAGCTGGCAAAGAGCAACCACTACCAATGAACTACACCGTATCCCAGAAACCTGGAATAGACCGCTGTCATTCCTGAATACTCCTGTCCCATCCCGTTTAATCCCAGTTTTGTTTACTTTGCCGATCCTCTGTCTACAAGCTCAGCACCTGTTCCATATCAACTCACCACTCCTGGTCTAAACGCAGGGGAGAGACCTCGACTGGAGCCTGAAGGATGTGTTTAAATGAACTGCTCATGTAGAGGACATTATTTGTCTATTGACTGACAGCACAGACTTCTGTCTTCTTGTGGAGGAGATCTAGTAGTACCACATGGTGTGGATGGGTATATCAGGAGGCTCCCCTCTCACTTCCTGACAGGGACTGTTGTCTTTAACCACATGAGATATAGGAGACCTTAACACTGCTGTTTTAAGCAGTCCAGTGCATTTGATAACAACAACAGCCCTGTCTGTCACATTACCTTATTTAATGTCATATACATTTGTAATGAAGTGAGAAATAAAAACGTTTAAATCCCGAAAATGTTATTTATGTCAAGTAACTGCCGTTTTGACAACCAATCATGTACGTTCATGCTAATGTATTTCAGAGAGAAAGATTCTAATGAAGTCACTCCAGTGAGCCTCAGCAGCCTGCCTAGGTGCAGTATGGGTCTCAGCAGCCTGCCCAGGTGCAGTATGGGTCTCAGCAGCCTGCCCAGGTGCAGTATGGGTCTCAGCAGCCTGCCCAGGTGCAGTATGAGTCTCAGCAGCCTGCCCATGGGTCTCAGCAGTGCAGTATGGGTCTCAGCAGCCTGCCCAGGTGCAGTATGGGTCTCAGCAGCCTGCCCAGGTGCAGTATGGGTCTCAGCAGCCTGCCCAGGTGCAGTATGGTTCTCAGCAGCCTGCCCAGGTGCAGTATGAGTCTCAGCAGCCTGCCCAGGTGCAGTATGGGTCTCAGCAGCCTGCCCAGGTGCAGTATGGGTCTCAGCAGCCTGCCCAGGTACAGTATGGGTCTCAGCAGCCTGCCCAGGTGCAGTATGGGTCTCAGCAGCCTGCCCATGTGCAGTATGGGTCTCAGCAGCCTGCCCAGGTGCAGTATGGGTCTCAGCAGCCTGCCCAGGTGCAGTATGGGTCTCAGCAGCCTGCCCAGGTGCAGTATGGGTCTCAGCAGCCTGCCCAGGTGCAGTATGGGTCTCAGCAGCCTGCCCAGGTGCAGTATGGGTCAACAGCCTGCCCAGGTGCAGCCTGCAGCCTGCCCAGGTGCAGTATGGGTCTCAGCAGTCTGACCAGGTGCAGTATGGGTCTCAGCAGCCTGCCCAGGTGCAGTATGGGTCTCAGCAGCCTGCCCAGGTGCAGTATGGGTCTCAGCAGCCTGCCCAGGTGCAGTATGGGTCTCAGCAGCCTGCCCAGGTGCAGTATGGGTCTCAGCAGCCTGCCCAGGTGCAGTATGGGTCTCAGCAGCCTGCCCAGGTGCAGTATGGGTCTCAGCAGTCTGACCAGGTGCAGTATGGGTCTCAGCAGCCTGCCCAGGTGCAGTATGGGTCTCAGCAGCCTGCCCAGGTGCAGTATGGGTCTCAGCAGTCTGACCAGCAGTATGGGTCTCAGCAGTCTGACCAGGTGCAGTATGGGTCTCAGCAGCCTGCCCAGGTGCAGTATGGGTCTCAGCAGTCTGACCAGGTGCAGTATGGGTCTCAGCAGCCTGCCCAGGTGCAGTATGGGTCTCAGCAGCCTGCCCAGGTGCAGTATGGGTCTCAGCAGCCTGCCCAGGTGCAGTATGGGTCTCAGCAGCCTGCCCAGGTGCAGTATGGGTCTCAGCAGCCTGCCCAGGTGCAGTATGGGTCTCAGCAGCCTGCCCAGGTGCAGTATGGGTCTCAGCAGCCTGACCAGGTGCAGTATGGGTCTCAGCAGTCTGCCCAGGTGCAGTATGGGTCTCAGCAGCCTGCCCAGGTGCAGTATGGGTCTCAGCAGTCTGCCCAGGTGCAGTATGGGTCTCAGCAGCCTGCCCAGGTGCAGTATGGGTCTCAGCAGCCTGCCCAGGTGCAGTATGGGTCTCAGCAGCCTGCCCAGGTGCAGTATGGGTCTCAGCAGCCTGCCCAGGTGCAGTATGGGTCTCAGCAGCCTGCCCAGGTGCAGTATGGGTCTCAGCAGCCTGCCCAGGTGCAGTATGCCATAGAAACAGAAGCGGTGTTGGAGACACTGAGGTATAATGAGCGCTAGAGACTGCATCCATATGACCAGGTTGTATGCGGTTTATACAGACCAACATCACATGTGCACTAGTACTCAATATGCAAAAGGAGTAGCGATTACATCATCCGAAAACAGCAGACATTGGATGAATATTAACATGTTAATGGACTTGTTTGATATTGCAGGTGACTGCTGCCTGACTGATCTACAAATCACCTTGCATCATAAATAACGACTCATTATTTGTAGATCAGTCAGTCACAATTGACCAATGATACATTACGTTAATGCTCTCCAACAGGACAACTGTCTTCAACTGTGAGCACTGGGGAAAATCATTCAAATAATGAAATGGCTGTTTTGTGCACAAAGTTTATGACTAAAGTGTCTTATTAATACATTTTCTAATCTGACTTTTTTTTCTGTGCCGGGTGTCAGTTAAACTGCAGTACCGAAACAAAACTGTAGGAGCAGTTGAAACCATGCTTCAAGACCAGAAACCTGGTCCCTTTGGCTGGAGAACATCAAATCCATGATGCATTGTGGGTAAATGGTGACTGACTGATCTACAAATAATAATCAGTAATTAATTATGATCCAAGGTCGAACAAGCCTATTATCTCTAGAAAGGGCGGTCTGGTAAACTCATGGATCGGTAGGGCGACACCACTGAGGTATAAAGAACGGCGCGACACTCATTTTCTGTGGATTCGGCGCCATCTTCTGGACACCAAAATCATTAGTGGGTCTGCAATCATCTAGTCTGGTCTGATGCTGTTTCCGGTTTGTGCCTGCACGCCGATTTTGTGATCTACGGTGGAGCTACGTTTGTGTTTTCCAAATAAACCCGGCGGATTTGAACGAGTTTTTTTGTTGTCACCATGTCGACTGCCCTCGAGAGCTACATCAACCGTATCCTTTGAACTAAAGTCATCCTGGTACAGTCACTGAATGGGACTTTTGCTGATGAATCGCGTGATTATTGATGCGTGGGTGCTTTGGCCTGCTAGATTGAGCTTTGCTAGCAATAGCATCGCATATGGCTTTTTAGTAGAATGACATGTAACTGTGCGCTAGTTAGATAAAATATAATACAAATTATTTTGGAAGCCAAACATGGGTACATGTTCATCCAAATGTGTTATTTAAGCAATAAGGCCCGAGGAGGTGTGGTATATGGCCAATATACCACGCCTATGGTATATTTAGCACGACTCAAAGCTGAGTGCCTGAATACAGCCCTTAGTTGTGGTATATTGGCAATATACCACAAACCCCCGAGGTGCCTTATTGCTATTATAAACTGTTTACAAATGTAATTAGAACAGTAAAAATACATGTTTTGTCATACCAGTGGTATACTCTCTGATATACAACGGCTTTCAGCCAATCAGCATTCAGGGCTTGAACCACCAAGTTTATAATAGCAAGCTAACTACGGATTTGACGTGCAAGCTCAACAGTATTGCTGCATGTGCAGCTTCTCATGAAATAGCAGCCTGGTCTCATATGCCTCGATTGGGGCGTCAGGTAGCCTAGTGGTTAGAGCGTCAGGTAGCCTAGTGGTTAGAGCGTCAGGTAGCCTAGTGGTTAGAGCGTCAGGTAGCCTAGTGGTTAGAGCGTCAGGTAGCCTAGTGGTTAGAGCGTCAGGTAGCCTAGTGGTTAGAGCGTCAGGTAGCCTAGTGGTTAGAGCGTCAGGTAGCCTAGTGGTTAGTTAGAGTGTTGGACTAGAAAGGTTGCAAGATCGAATCCCCGAGCTGACAAGGTTCAAATCTGTCGTTCTGCCCCTGAACAAGGCAGTTAACCCACTGTTCCTAGGCCGTCTTTGAAAATAAGAATTTGTGCCTAACTGACTTGCCTAGTTCAATAAAGATCAAATAAAATGCTCAATGGGTGACATGCCTGAGAATGTAGGCCATTTTCAGCTTCCAGGAATTGTGTACAGGTGACATGGGGCCGTGCATTATCATGCTAAAACAAGATGAGTGGCACACCAATGGGCCTCAGGATTTTGTCACGGTATCTCTATGCATTCAAATTGCCATCGATAAAATGCAGTTGTGTTCGTTGGCCGTAGCTTATTCCTGCCCATACCATAACCCCACCGCCACCGTGGGGGCCCTCTGTTCACAACGTTGACATCAGCAAACCACTCACCCACACGACGCCATACACATGGTCTGTGGTTAGAAGTACTGCCAAATTCTCTAAAACGACATTATGGTAGAGAAATGAACATTAAATTCTCTGGCAACAGCCCCGTTGGACATTCCTGCAGTCAGCATGCCAATTACACACTCCCTCTACTTGAGAAATCTGGCATTGTTGTGACAAAACTGCACATTTTTGTGACCTTTTAGGGTCACCCGTGTAATGATCGTGGTGTTTAATCAGCTTCTTGATATGCCTATCCTGTACAGTGGATGGATTATCTTGACAAAGAGACATTACATTTTACATTTACATTTAAGTCATAGCAGACATTTCTGGGATCTCTTATTTCACTACAAAACATGGGATGTAAACAAACTTGTGCAAAACATTTGAGGGAAATAGGCTTTTTGTGTGTATGCACCAAAACATTTCTGGGATCTTTTATTTCAGCTCGTAAAACATGGGACCAACACTTTACATGTTGCGTTTTGTTCAGCGTATGAACCACTGCTACGGAATGTTGCAAGGCAAGCGCAGCGTTTCTATTTGGAAATGAATGCACCAAAACGCATTGACGCTGTGGGTCTGAACGAGGTGATAGACTAGACGGAATATAGTAAACGTAAATCCTGGCCACTCCTCAAATGTTACGTTTAGTATGGTTACATAAGAGAGAACGTTACTCAATAAGTAGAAAGTAAATAGGGTGGTTGGGCACAGATTTACATTTACTATGTTACCTGAGACCAGGTTGAGATAGTGTCCCAAATGTCTTCCTTAGCTGCTGTGTTTCAGGTACAGTGGCCATCGTTACATCTGACGGACGGATGATAGTGGTATGTCTCTAGCTACTTCACTGCCGTACTTGGCTCAGATCTAAGAGCAGATCTGTATGTCTGAATGGTTTTGACTGGACCATAAACCTGATGTTTGTGTGTTTGAACCGTTGACTGTGTGATTTTGATTGGACCGTTGATCTGTGTGTACTGTTTTATTGGACCGTTGATCTGTGTGTACTGTTTTGATTGGACTGTTGATCTGTGTGTACTGTTTTGATTGGACCGTTGATCTGTGTGTACTGTTTGATTGGACCGTTGATCTGTGTGTACTGTTTTGATTGGACTGTTGATCTGTGTGTACTGTTTTGATTGGACCGTTGATCTGTGTGTACTGTTTTGATTGGACTGTTTTGGACCAGATCTGTGTGTCTGTGTGTCTGACTGTTTTGATTGGACCGTAAACCTGATCTGTGTGTACTGTTTTGATTGGACCGTTGATCTCTGTGTGTACTGTTTTGATTGGACCGTTGATCTGTGTGTACTGTTTTGATTGGACCGTTGATCTGTGTGTACTGTTTTGATTGGACCGTTGATCTGTGTGTACTGTTTTGATTGGACCGTTGATCTGTGTGTACTGTTTTGATTGGACCGTTGATCTGTGTGTACTGTTTTGATTGGACCGTTGATCTTTGTGTACTGTTTTGATTGGACCGTTGATCTGTGTGTACTGTTTTGATTGGACCGTTGATCTGTGTGTACTGTTTTGATTGGACTGATCTGATCTGTGTGTACTGTTTTGATTGGACTGTTGATCTGTGTGTACTGTTTTGATTGGACCGTTGATCTGTGTGTACTGTTTTGATTGGACCGTTGATCTGTGTGTACTGTTTTGATTGGACCGTTGATCTGTGTGTACTGTTTTGATTGGACCGTTGATCTGATTGTGTGTGTACTGTTTTGATTGGACCGTTGAACTGACTGTGTGTGTTCAGGGCACCCTGAAGGGCTTTGACCAGACCATCAACCTGATTCTGGATGAGAGTCATGAGCGTGTGTTCAGTTCCTCTCAGGGTGTGGAGCAGGTGGTCCTGGGACTATACATCGTCAGAGGAGACAACGTGTAAGTATCATGTCGACCTCTGGCGGAACTCTCACCTTTCACCCAAACGACCCCTTATGACCTCTCACTGCGCCCGTTCACTCCCCATCATGCACTTGGATTGGTGAAGAGAATGAGGGTCGACAACATTTCTGAAACCGTGAGGGGAATGAACACTTTAACTGGCCACTTTGGGGGGGGTCAGACTTCAACACACACAGTAATACACCCAGGCCCAACTGCTCTCCTCTATTTTGCAGAGCTGTGATTGGGGAGATTGACGAGGACACAGATTCTTCGCTGGACCTGGGGAACATCCGCGCTGAACCCCTTAACTCTATAGTCCACTGACCTCTCACCCTGACCCCCAACTCGGATGTGCTGACCCCTACACCTGAGTGATTGTGTGTGAGAGAGAGTGTGAAAGAGAAAGCTAGAAATAGAGTAGTGTTTCAATTTTACCACCTACTCAGCAATAGCTGATGTCCCTGTCTGAAGAGCACAGTTTATCTCCCCCATGAAGGACCCAGGGGACTAATAATAGGATGTTGATGAATGTGGTGATATTTTTTAATAAAGTGTGTTTCGTTTAACATGAAGTGTGTGTTGTTACTCCACAACAACAGTGTGAGTAAAGGGCTATAATAAACTGGGTGGATCGAGCCCTGAATGCTGATTGGCTGACAGCCGTGGTATATCAGACCATATACCATGGGTATGACAAAACAATACTTTTTACTACTACGTTGGTAACCAGTTTATAATAGCAATTGCGTCTTGCGACGGAACAGCCCGTAGCCGTGGTATATTGGACATATACCACACCCCTCGTGCACATATACCACACCCCCTGACACATATACACATATACCATACACCCCTCGTGCACATATACCACATACCACCCCCATGCACATATACGTGCACACACCCCCTCGTGCACATATACCATACCCCCTCGTGCACATATACCACACCCCCGTGACATATACATGCACATATACCACACCCCCGTGCACATATACACACCCCTCGTGCACATATACCACACCCCCTCGTGCACATATACCACACCCCCTCGTGCACATATACCCCATATACCCCTCGTGCACATATACCACACCCCCTCGTGCACATATACCACACCCCCCGTGCACATATACGTGCACACCCCCTGTGCACATATACCACACCCCTTATGGACATATGTGGCACATATGCACATATACCACACCCCCCCGTGCACATATACCACACCCCCCTCGTGGACATATACCACACCCCCTCGTGCACATATACCACACCCCCTCGTGCACATATACCACACCCCCGTGCACATATACCACACCCCCCCGTGGACATATACCACACCCAATGACCACTCTGGCAGAACTAAAGAGTTCCTTGGCTAAGCTGGGAGAACCTGCCAGAAGGACGTTGGAAAACCACTCAGAGAAAAGGCACACCTTAAGTTTGGATAAAGGTCTGATGAGACAAAAATGTTGCTCTTTGAGAATGCACATTAAAAGTAAATCTCTCTACAAAAGACAGGACTTAAGACAAAAACCACAAATCTGTAATTTGTGACATATCATGCAACGTTTAACAAATGGTAGTGTCATAACTATCAAACTAGTCAGTGGAGTCATAGAACAAATCTATAGTAGTTTTATGCAATTGCTTTCAATTTGGGTCTGTCAAGGTTTTCAAAATGTCAGAGTTTCCAACCTGTACCAGAAAGCTGCTCCTGAACACTGTCATGTCTTCCAACCTTGAGGATACACACTGGTCAAATACCCTCTCTGTCTGTCTGTATGGAAGGACTAGTGACCAATGGGTGTGAGTGGTGGAGCGGGTCAGTTAGTCATTAACTACTACAGTAGTCACAACCCATCACGAGTCAGAAAGGGAAACAGTCTTTTGACCTAAATAAATATGACCCTACCACATCCCCATCAATATCCCTTCCCCTTCATCCTCCCCCCTCACCCCCCCACATCAAACCTATAATCCAGTGTATTAACTCTATCTATTATCATCAATCTGTACCTTTCTTCCTCTACCTGAACCCTCCCTGACCCTGGTCTGTACCTGTCTTCCTCTACCTGAACCCTCCCTGACCCTGGTCTGTACTTGTCTTCCTCTACCTGAACCCTGCCTGATCTCTACATCTGACACTGGTCTGTACCTGTCTTACCCTCTACCTGAACCTGATCTCCATCTGACCCTGGTCTGTACCTGTTTTACCTGAATCTGACCCTGGTCTGTACCTGTCTTCCTCTACCTGAACCCTCCCTGACCCTGGTCTGTACCTGTCTTCCTCTACCTGAACCTGATCTCTACATCTGACCCTGGTCTGTACCTGTCTTCCTCTACCTGAACCCTCCCTGAACCCTGAACCCTGCCTGATCTCTACATCTGACCCTGGTCTGTACCTGTCTTCCTCTACCTGAACCCTCCCTGACCCTGGTCTGTACCTGTCTTCCTCTACCTGAACCCTCTCCTGACCCTGGTCTGTACCTGTCTTCCTCTACCTGAACCCTCCCTGACCCTGGTCTGTACCTGTCTTCCTCTACCTGAACCCTGTCTGATCTCTACTGAATCTGACCCTGGTCTGTACACCTGTCTTGACCCTCTACCTGAACCCTCCCTGACCCTGGTCTGTACCTGTCTTCCTCTACCTGAACCCTGCCTGATCTCTACATCTGACCCTGGTCTGTACTGTACCTGTCTTCCTCTACCTGAACCCTCCCCTGACCCTGGTCTGTACCTGTCTTCCTCTACCTGAACCCTCCCTGACCCTGGTCTGTACCTGTCTTGACCCTGGTCTGTACCTGTCTTCCTCTGAACCCTGCCTGATCTCTACATCTGACACTGGTCTGTACCTGTCTTCCTCTACCTGAACCCTCCCTGACCCTGGTCTGTACCTGTCTTCCTCTACCTGAACCTGATCCTTTCATCTGACCCTGGTCTGTACCTGTCTTCCTCTACCTGAACCCTGTCTGATCTCTACATCTGACCCTGGTCTGTACATGTCTTCCTGTACCCTCCCTAGTCCATACCTAACATCTGACCTGTCTTCCTCTACCTGAACCCTCCCTGACCCTGGTCTGTACCTGTCTTCCTCTACCTGAACCCTCCCTGACCCTGGTCTGTACCTGTCTTCCTCTACCTGAACCCTGCCTGATCTCTACATCTGACCCTCGTCTGTACCTGTCTTCCTCTACCTGAACCCTCCCTGACCCTGGTCTGTACCTGTCTTCCTCTACCTGAACCCTGCCTGATCTCTAAATCTGACACTGGTCTGTACCTGTCTTCCTCTACCTGAACCCTCCCTGACCCTGGTCTGTACCTGTCTTCCTCTACCTGAACCCTCCCTGACCCTGGTCTGTACCCTCCCTGACCTGACCCTGGTCTGTACCTGTCTTCCTCTACCAGAACCCTCCCTGATCCTTTCATCTGACCCTGGTCTGTACCTGTCTTCCTCTACCTGAACCCTCCCTGACCCTGGTCTGTACCTGTCTTCCTCTACCTGAACCCTCCCTGATCCTTTCATCTGACCCTGGTCTGTACCTGTCTTCCTCTACCTGAACCCTGTCTGATCTCTACATCTGACCCTGGTCTGTACATGTCTTCCTGTACCCTCCCTAGTCCATACCTAACATCTGACCTGTCTTCCTCTACCTGAACCCTCCCTGACCCTGGTCTGTACCTGTCTTCCTCTACCTGAAACATCTGACCTGTCTTCCTCTTCCTGAACCCTCCCTAGTCCATACCTAACATCTGACCTGTCTTCCTCTACCTGTACCCTCCCTAGTCCGTACCTAACATCTGACCTGTCTTCCTCTACCTGTACCCTCCCTAGTCCGTACCTAACATCTGACCTGTCTTCCTCTACCTGTACCCTCCCTAGTCCGTACCTAACATCTGACCTGTCTTCCTCTACCTGTACCCTCCCTGGTCCGTACCTAACATCTGACCTGTCTGTACCTCTACCTGTACCCTCCCTAGTCCATACCTAACATCTGACCTGTCTTCCTGTACCCTCCCTAGTCCGTACCTAACATCTGACCTGTCTTCCTCTACCTGTACCCTCCCTAGTCCGTACCTAACATCTGACCTGTCTTCCTCTACCTGTACCCTCCCTAGTCCGTACCTAACATCTGACCTGTCTTCCTCTACCTGTACCCTCCCTAGTCCGTACCTAACATCTGACCTGTCTTCCTCTACCTGTACCCTCCCTAGTCCAAACCTAACATCTGACCTGTCTTCCTCTACCTGAACCCTCCCTGATCCTTTCATCTGACCCTGGTCTGTACCTGTCTTCCTGTACCCTCCCTAGTCCATACCTAACATCTGACCTGTCTTCCTGTACCCTCCCCAAACCTAACATCTAACATCTGACCTGTCTTCTACCTGAACCTCCTGATACCTAACCTGTACCTGTCTTCCTCTACCCCTGATACCTAACATCTGACCTGTCTTCCTCTACCTGTACCCTCCCTAGTCCGTACCTAACATCTGACCTGTCTTCCTTTACCCTGTAGTCCCCTCCCTAGTCCGTACCTAACATCTGACCTGTCTTCCTCTACCTGTACCCTCCCTAGTCCGTACCTAACATCTGACCTGTCTACCTCTACCTGTACCCTCCCTAGTCCGTACCTAACATCTGACCTGTCTTCCTACCTACCCTCCCCCGTACCTAACATCTGACCTGTCTTCCTCTACCTACCCTCCCTAGTCCGTACCTAACATCTGACCTGTCTACCTCTACCTGTACCCTCCCTAGTCTGTACCTAACATCTGATCCTGTACCCTCCCCTGTCTTCCTCTACCTGAACCCTCCCTAGTCCTTTACCTAACATCTGACCTGTCCTAGTCCATACCCTCTGACCTGTCTTCCTGTACCCTCCCTAGTCCGTACCTAACATCTGACCTGTCTTCCTCTACCTGTACCCTCCCTAGATCCACCTAACATCTGACCTGTCTTCCTCTACCTGTACCCTCCCTAGTCCGTACCTAACATCTGACCTGTCTTCCTCTCCCCGTACCTAACCCTGTACCCTCCCTAGTCCGTACCTAACATCTGACCTGTCTTCCTCTACCTGTACCCTCCCTAGTCCGTACCTAACATCTGACCTGTCTTCCTCTACCTGTACCCCTCCCTAGTCCGTACCTAACATCTGACCTGTCTTCCTCTACCTGTACCCTATAGTCAACCTAACAGACCTGTCTTCCTCTACCTGTACCCTCCCTAACATCTGACCTGTCTTCCTCTACCTGTACCCTCCCTAGTCCGTACCTAACATCTGACCTGTCCTCCTCTACCTGTACCCTCCCTATAGTCCCAACCTAACATCTGACCTGTCTTCCCTAATGCCTTAATAGATATGTTTTTCCATCAAATATGAAAGACACATAATGGATCTTAATCAAAGCATTTCATAGGCCTATACCCATAACATCACTTACGCCACATCTCACAAACAGAATGCTACTCTGTATATATAAAACTTACCTGTGTCCTCAAGATAACCAGAGGAGGGTGCCATTGTGAAGAATCAAATCTAATTCAGAATGCCTAATTTACAGACAATCAATGACTTATCACCAATGTCAGGCATCACACAATGATAGCACTATCAAACTCAATTAAATATTTAAAGGCAGGGTATCTTAAGGATCGTACCCTTTTTTCAATTTTCACCTAAATTGACATACCCAAATCTAACTGCCTGTAGCTCAGGACCTGAAGCAAAGATCTGCATATTCATGATACCATTTGAAAGGAAACACTGGGAAATTTGTGGAAAAGTTAAATTAATGTAGGAGAATATAACACATTGGAAATGGTAAAAATAATACAACCCCCCAAAAAAGTTTTTACAGTCTAGCTGTACTTTAGATTTTGGCCACCAGATGGCAGCAGTCTGTGTGCAAAGTTTCAGACTTATCCAGTGAAATATGACATTACTGCACAGTATTTTGTATCAATTCAGCAAGGTTTGTATGTGAGTAGGCCTGGTTTGGTTCAGGATAGCCATGGTTTTGCTCAGGATAGTCAGGGTCATCAAGGTAGTCAGAGTTTGATTCGCAATGGTCCTCAGAGAGAATCAGTTGACTAACGTATCTCAGCTTGACTTTCTGACCAACAGTCTGGTAAAGATACACAGTCACTATAAACTGAAGGACCTGTTTAACATCAACAACAACAACAAACTAACTGAAAAACATGTCAATCAAGACAAATGTGAACAGCTGAGTAGTGTGTATGTGTGTGTGTGTGTGTGTGTGTGTGTGTTTGTTTGTGTGTGTGCGTGTGCGCAAGTGTGTGTGCATGTGTCGGTGTGTTTGTGTGCGTGTCTGTGTGTCTTTCTGTGTCTGTGTGTTACCTGAATGTTAAGCAGGACATTCTAACCAAGAGAGACTTTGTAATTTCTTCAAATGATAATCTTTATTTAGTAAGAATTGCAATAATGAAGCTGGTCGACCCCACACTCTTGAGTGTAAGGCCGAGAGCTCAAAGGTACAGAAAAAACAGAGGTCCTATATAGCAGACCTAGAAATGCTTCGTCATGGCTGGTTCCACCCCTCCCATGCAGATCGGGGCATCATAAGCTACCTTGGGTTCATCTTGTGGTTATGTTCACCTGGTGTTGTTTCCCTGTACCCTGGCTTCGTTTCTCAGAAGCATAGATGATTAGAAACAAATAGGGGTTTGTTCTATTTCTCATCTCGATCTCGGCTCACACCATGTCCTTGACTATACCCACAGACCAGCTGCAGGGAGCTAGAGGGGAGCCATCCCTTTACAGAAGCACAGCATTTGTAGTTATGAAAATCTCTTACTATTGTTCAGCATATAATTCAACAATCAATATTCAACAAAGCAGGTAAATACGTAATATTTCTCTTACAGTTTTCACACATCAAAGTTCCTGTAGATTGTTAAAACAGGATCTCACATACTGCAGTTGCACCCAAGCGGCTCTTATCTGTACGCCCAGACCCATGACTAAGTCACACAAGACAAGCCTATACTAAAATATAACCATGGATAATTCTCCAAGTAAAAACAGCATAGTATGTTTAATTAATTTACATAGGTAATTCAATCATTTCCTCCATAATGGTTACATAAAACAGGTTTCTTAAGGCAAAAACAATAGTAGGGTGATTAGTCGGGGTGGATGTGGGTGTATAACACAAACTTCTAGCAACCTCAAGGTTGAGTGTTTGAATCTCATCACGGAAAACTTTAGCATTTTAGCTAATTAGCAACATTGAAACAAATGTTTAGCTACGTTGGAACTACTTATCAAGTTCGCTAACCCTTCCCCTAACCCTTATAGCTAACCCTTCCCTAACCCGTTTAGCTAACCCTTCCCTAACCTTAACCCCTATAGCTAGTTAGCGTTAGACACCTAGCTGTTAGCAACAACAAATTGTAATTTGTGACATGTCATACATTTAACAAATTCAAAACATATTGTAGGAATTGTATTATGAATTGTAATTCATAACATATCATACAAAATGGATAATGGACATCCACAAAATAAGATACCATACGAAACGTAACATATCACAGTAAATGGAGTGTTTTGGATTTATATACGCACAAAATAATACGAAATGCTCTGAGACCATGTTGAGAAAATCAGGCACAGCTCATCACCCGTCTAACACCATCCCTACAGTGAAGCGTGGTGGCAGCATCATACTATGGCGACACTTTTCAGCGGCATGGACTGGGAGACTGGCAAGGACAGAGGGAACAATGAATGGATCCAAATACAGGCAAATCCTTGATGATGACCTGCTTCAGAGCGCAAACAACTTTAGACTGAGGCAAAGACTTACGTTCCAACAGAACAATGACCCCAAACAAACGGCCAAAGCAATACTGGAATGACTTCAGAACAAGAATGTGAAAGTCCTTGAGTGGCCCAGCCAAAGCCCAGACTTGAACCCATTGAAAATCTGTGGATTGAAGGACTTGAAGATTGCTGTTTTTCGCCGCTCCCCGTCTTATTTAACAGAGCTTGAGAACAGAACAGAGCGTGAGAAAAGGAAGAATGGGAGAAAACCCCCTAATCCAGATGTACAAAGCCGATACAAACAAAACCAAGACAAAGCAAATCTGTCATCGCTGCCAAATGTTCAAATTTTGATTTCTGTATATAATTTTCAATACATTTGCAAAACATTTTTCTATTGATTGATATGTAGTCTACATTGGGCCTTTATGATGTCCTTTACAAATCAAATCAAACTACATTTTATTGGTCACGTACACATATTTATCAGATGTATGTGAGTGAGTAGTGAAATGCTTATGTTCCAGCTCCAACAGTGCAGTAATATCTCCTTTCTTTCTGTAATGTTCCCTTTCTTTCTGTGTCACCAAACGTTTGCATAATATTAAAGTTACCAGGTTGTTAGGGCCATACTGGCCAAACATTTTGTTCTTATATTTATATTATAATAGAGATGTGTGGACGTGTGTTTTCATATTTAGAATATTTAGAAGCAACGTGGAAAGCAGTATCGTTGTTGTTTTGGAAGAATCTGTTGAGTTCATGCTGAGACAAACCAAAAAGGAAAATCCCTACATACACACGAATGAAACTGTCAGTGAAACTGATATAACACAGTCAGCTGTCGATCGGCATTTGTCTCGGCTTACTGTGTGTGTTTCTGGATAACAGTCAGGAAGTCACGCCTGACATACTTCCGACCATAACTCTACAGTGCCTTACGAAAGTATTCGTAAAGTAAAGGGGCTGAATAATTTTGCACGCCCAATTTTTCAGTTTTTGATTTGTTAAAAAGTTTGAAATATCCAATAAATGTCGTTCCACTTCATGATTGTGTCCCACTTGTTGTTGATTCTTCACAAAAAATACAGTTTTATATCTTTATGTTTGAAGCCTGAAATGTGGCAAAAGGTGCAAAGTTCAATGGGGCCGAATACTTTCGCAAGGCACTGTATCTTCCTGATTCCTGCTTACAAGCAAAAATTAAAGCAGGAAGCACCAGTGACTCGGTCTATAAAAAAGTGGTCAGATGAATCAGATGCTAAACCACAAGACTGTTTTGCTATCCTCGTTGAGGATGTCATCCCCACAGAAGCCTAGGATTATAGGCAACATTCGCACTAAGCTAAAGGGTAGAGCTGCCACTTTCAAGGTGCGGGACTCTAACCCGGAAGCTTATAAGAAATCCTGCCCTGCCCTGCGATGAACCATCAAACAGGCAAAGTGTCAATACAGGGCTAAGATTGAATCATACTACACCGGCTCCGACGCTCGTCTTATGTGGCAGGGCTTGCAAACTATTACAGACTACAAAGGGAAGCACGGCCGCAAAGCTGCCCTGTGACACGAGCCTACCAGACAAGCTAAATCACTTCTATGCTCGCTTCGAGGCAAGCAACACTGAGGCATGCATGAGAGCATCAGCTGTTCCCGACGACTGTGTGATCACGCTCTCCGTAGCCTACGTGAGTAAGTCCTTTAAACACGTCAACATTCACAAGGCTGCGGGGCCAGACGGATTACCAGGACGTATGCTCCGGGCATGTGCTGACCAACTGACAGGTGTCTTCACTGACATTTGCATTGAGACTGTAATACAAACATGTTTCAAGCAGACCACCATATTTCCTGTGCCCAAGAACACAAAGGCAACCACAGCCTCTCTACACAATTACCACAGACCTGTAGCACTCACGTCCGTAGCCATGAAGTGCTTTGAAAGGCTGGTAATGGCTCACATCAACACTATTACCCCAGAAACCCTAGACGCCCAATTTGCATACCGCCCAAACAGATCCACAGATTATGCAATCTCTATTGCACTCCATACAGCCCTTTCCCACCTGAACAAAAGGAACACCTATGTGAGAATGCTATTCATTGACTGCAGTTCAGCGTTCAACACCATAGTACCCTCAAAGCTCATCACTAAGTTAAGGATTCAGGTACTAAACACCTCTCTCTGCAACTGGATCCTGGACTTCCTGACAGGCCACCCCCAGGTGATGAGGGTAGATAGCAACACATCTGCCACACTGATCCTCAGCACTGGAGCCCCCCAGGGGTGCGTGCTCAGTCCCCTCCTGTACTCCCTGTTCACCCACGACTGCATGCCCAGGCACGACTCCAACACCATCATCTTGCCGGGTGGTGCCAGAATAACAACCTATACCTCAAAGTAACCAAGACTAAGGAGATGATTGTGGACTACAGGAAAAAGAGGACCGCGCATGCCCCCATTTTCATCGACGGGGCTGTAGTGGAGTAGGCCGAGAGCTTCAACTTCCTTGGTGTCCACATCACCAACAAACTAGAACGGTCCAAACACACCAAGACAGTCGTGAAGAGGGCACGACAAAGCCTATTCCCTCTCAGGAAACTAAAAACATTTGGCATGGGTCCTGAGATCCTCAAAACGTTCTACAGCTGCAACATTGAGAGCATCCTGACCAGGCGGTGTCAGAGGATGGCCCTAAAAATGGTCAAAGACCCAGCCACACCAGTCATACGCTACTGCTACTCTCTGTTCATCATATATGCATCATCACTTTAACCATATCTAAATGTACAAACAACCTCAATCAGCCCGATTAACCGGAGTCTGTATATAGCCTCACTACTGTATATAGCCTCGCTACTGTATATAGCCTCTCTACTGTATATAGCCTCTCTACTGTATATAGCCTCTCTACTGTATATAGCCTTGCTACTGTATATAGCCTCTCTACTGTATATAGCCTCTCTACTGTATATAGCCTCACTACTGTATATAGCCTCTCTACTGTATATAGCCTCACTACTGTATATAGCCTCTCTACTGTATATAGCCTCTACTGTATATAGCCTCTACTGTATATAGCCTCACTACTGTATATAGCCTCTCTACTGTATATAGCCTCTCTACTGTATATAGCCTCTCTACTGTATATAGCCTCACTACTGTATATAGCCTCTCTACTGTATATAGCCTCACTACTGTATATAGCCTCACTACTGTATATAGCCTCACTACTGTATATAGCCTCTCTACTGTATATAGCCTCTCTACTGTATATAGCCTCACTACTGTATATAGCCTCACTACTGTATATAGCCTCACTACTGTATATAGCCTCTACTGTATATAGCCTCTCTACTGTATATAGCCTCACTACTGTATATAGCCTCTACTGTATATAGCCTCTCTACTGTATATAGCCTCTCTACTGTATATAGCCTCTCTACTGTATATAGCCTCTCTACTGTATATAGCCTCTACTGTATATAGCCTCTCTACTGTATATAGCCTCTCTACTGTATATAGCCTCTACTGTATATAGCCTCTCTACTGTATATAGCCTCTCTACTGTATATAGCCTCTCTACTGTATATAGCCTCACTACTGTATATAGCCTCACTACTGTATATAGCCTCTCTACTGTATATAGCCTCTCTACTGTATATAGCCTCACTACTGTATATAGCCTCTACTGTATATAGCCTCTCTACTGTATATAGCCTCACTACTGTATATAGCCTCTCTACTGTATATAGCCTCACTACTGTATATAGCCTCTCTACTGTATATAGCCTCTACTGTATATAGCCTCACTACTGTATATAGCCTGTACTGTATATATACACTCTCTACTGTATATAGCCTCTCTACTGTATATAGCAGGCTCAGACTACTGTATATAGATAAAACCTTTACTCTACTGTATATAGCCTCAGTTACTGTATATAGCCTCATCCTACTACACACCCAGAACAGTTACAACATGCCTCTATATGTGCACACACACTATCTTATGTATATAACCTCTCTAGCCCAATGCCGAGGCTTATATGTTAGTACACAAGCATTAGTCTCTACTGTATAAAGCCTTCACACAGTTCCTGGAAACTGTAAACATCTATTTAGTCTCCACAGAATCTTATCTACTGAATACTTTAGTAGCAGGAGACTCTCTAGTTCTGTATATAGCCTTTCTACTGTATATAGCCTCTCTACTGTTATTTTTCAGTGTCTTTTTACTGTTGTTTTTAATTCTTTACTTACCTATTGTTCACCTAATACCTTTTTTTGCACTATTGGTTAGAGCCTGTAAGTAAGTATTTCACTGTAATCAACTGTTGTATTCCACGCACGTGACAAATACACTTTGATTTGATTTGAGTAGCTTAACGGTTCCCCAAGTTGGGCATGCTAGTGCCTTTGACTGTCAGCCCAGATGATGTATGGTCGTACTGGTCACACACACACACAAAACATGAATATTTTGCCCAGAAACAGGCTCCAGACAGAACAATAGTTCAATCATTGGTGTGCAGGATAAAACCTTTACTCTGTCTCAGTTAACCAATTCAAGAGGAACCAGTCAGTTCCAGTCAAGTATTGGCTGAGCCCCTCCCAGACATCCTGGGGACTCCATCACATTCTACACACCCAGAACAGTTCAACATGCCTCTATTAATGTGCACACACACTTTTATATCTTATGTGAGTTTCTTGAACCATCTCAAGCCCAATGCCGAGGCTTAAAGAAGGATATGTTAGTACACAAGCATTAGTAACGTTTAACAGAAATTGCCTTCACACAGTTCCTGGAAACGGTAAACATCTATTTAGTCTCCACAGAATCTTATGACTTTAACCTTATGAGTGAATCAGAGGACTTTGAGAGTGAAGAGCAGGAGACAGAGGCTTTAGTTCTGAACTATACATCCTTTAAAATGAAACACTGAGATTCAGACATTCAAACAAGAATGGGGTAAAGGTCAGGTTCCAGGGTTACCAACTGGGCCCAAGGCAGGTCATCTCCCAATCAAGCTTTAACATAGATGTGGATTTTGTCACTATGGCAGTATGATTTCTGCCACTAGTGGCTGTGTGTGTAGCTGGTCGACGGGCCCCAGTGTCAGCGCCCCTTGTAGACTGAGTCTCTGCTCTGCACTCAGCGCGGAGTCTCGTAGTGGACACGCAGCCATGGCTGCCCTGGGGTCAGAGGAGCAAAGGAAACGAGTCAGATCAGGGTGACACCGAAACCTGGTATAGAGGAGATGGACTCACTGGTTGCCCTCTACACACACAGTCCCATCCACAAACACACAAACACAGGGACACAGGGGGTATGCTAACACACACACACACACACAATTAACACACACACACACACACTACACACACAGTCAGAGAAAAAGTTCTCACCTTCCTCCACCTTCTGTCCCAAAGACACCTGGAGGGTGAAAGCTCCGCCCCATGCACGCTGTGATTGACAGGGTCTCCGGCCTTGCCTGGAACGTCCCGCCCCCAACCTGTGCAGCACCTGAGCAATGACCATGCCGTCAATGTCCAGCACTGTTCCTGCAGAGCCCCTATCCAGACCACAGCAAAATCACCAAAGACAAAGACAGTGTATACCTGTCAGAGCGTTCACACAGTCCACAAAATCACAGTGTGAGTGTCAATCATGAGGCATGTGTGAACTGTGTGTGTGAAATGCTGTGTGTGTGTGTTTGTGTGTGTGTGTGTGTGTGTGTGTGTGTGTGTGTGTGTGTGTGTGTGTGTATATTTGACCTGTATGCGCATTTGTGTATCTGAAAATTAACCTGTGTAGTGTGTGTGTGTGTGTGTGAATGTGTGTGTACGGTGTGTGTGATGTGTGTGTGTGAAGAATGTGTGTGTGTGTGTGTGTGTTACCGTGGCTCTGTGTCTAAACAGTTCTGTCTGGTAGTGTGCCTGTCTCAGGATGCTGTAGTAGTCTGCGTTGGTTGAACAGAGTGATGCAGCGATCTGACTGGCTACTCCCTGACCAATCATCATGTTCTGGAACTTTTCCAGGGCTGCACCATTCTGCAGGGTTGTAGAGATCACCTTTTTACCCTCCTCCAGGCTCCCTGCACGGCCAATCATCCACAACAGCAGCCCACCTACACACACGCACACACACACAGAATATTGACTTGAGTTTGAAGATAATGAACGTCCACAGCTTCTGTGTCGAGACTGTAGCTAAGCCCGAGCAGCACTGACATTCTAACTAGGTCTTGGTCTGCTTGGTTTTGGTCCCAAAGGAACCAATTCACTGAGTGTGTGTGTTTGTGTGTGTGTGCTTCTTCCTCACCCAGACTTGTGACCAGCTCCAGTATGTCGTCTGGGCCCCTCCAGTAAGACCTTTAGGTCCAGTCTCCAGGGACTCCATCACTTCCAGAGTGTTCCCCACACAGCTTGACCAATAGGACAGTTCATACGATCTAAGCACGGCCCCATTCTACGGATCCCCAAACTGTTCCCAACTGTCACCTGCAGGAGAGAATGGTAGGGTGAGGGTCTGGTCCGCTCACCAACCAAGGGACTACACAAAATGGGTCAAATGGTAAGGGACTGCTCAGATGATTCTGGTCCTGTGTACAACGGGTCAGGGGGTAATGCATGCAGGCAGTAGGGGTCATGGTATCAGGGTCAGGGCTCTGGTAAGGGTCAAAGGGTCATGGTAGGGTCAGGGGTCTGGTAAGGGTCAGGGGTCATGAAAAAGGGTACAGGGCTCTGGCCGTAAAGGGTCAGGGGTCTGGGGGTAAGACCCAGGCCCTGCAAAAAATAGGGGGTCTGAGAAAGGGTCAGGGGTCATGGTAAGGGTCAGGGTCATGGAAAGGGTCAGGGGTCATGAGTAAGGGTCAGGGTCTGCTTTGTGTTATGTCCTTTCTATTCCAGAATTGACAACCAGTTGAGTGACTAACAAAATCAACAAGCCTTATTTGATCAATCAGTAGCAAGCCAGGAGTTGAAAACATGGCCCTCCAGACATTCAAACAAGAATGGGGTAAAGGTCAGGTGTCAGTGTTAGGGTTACCATGGACTGGGCCTGACTTGGCTAACCTCCTGCCCAAGGTCATATTTACATATTTCCCCAGATCACACAGAAAGAGATTGCATTCCCAAACTCCACAGTGTGCATCACAGCAGCAAGATGTGTGACCCAAGAAAAGGGCAACCAGTGAAGAACAACACCAGAGTAAATCACACCCATATTTATCTTATTTTATCTTGTGTCCTTTAACTATTTGTACAGATGATAGAGCCTGGAGAGAACACACAAGAAACACTCATTTTTGTTTGTTTTTCACCTCTATTACATGTTCATTGCTTTGGCAATTTGAAAGGTAGTCCAGTTTGCTGTTGTTGTTGACAGACCTGTGATGAGTGGGAGGCTGTCGATAGACTTTGTATGTTGTCTCTCAGAGCGACACATGACCTTGAAAGCCCTTCAGCAGGCATTGACAGGTTATCTGTCCTGAGAATGAACAGATTCAGAGCAGAGAGAGAGAAGAGAGAGAGAGAGTCACACGTTAACAGAATACAGAGAGAGATAAAGAGAGAGAGAGAAAACAGAGAGAGAGAGAGAGAAGAGAGAGAGAGAGAAACAGAGAGAGAGAGAGAGAGAAGAGAGAGAGAGAGAGAGAAACAGAGAGAGAGAGAGAGAGAGAGAGAGAGAACAGAGAGAGAGAGAGAGAGAAACAGAGAGAGAGAGAGAGAGAGAAAGAAGACCAAAAAACAATTAGAGAGAGAGAGATTCAAGAGACAGAGAGAGAGAGAGAGAGAGAGAGAGAACCTGTTGTACAGACTGATAGACGTTAAAGCCAGGGATGGCCTCCAGTTTGTCCAGCGTGCCGCCTGTGTGTGCCAGACCCCGGCCACTTATCATGGGTACCTATGGACACAGCTTCTGATAGTCAGACACACACACACACACACACACACACACACACACACACACACACACACACACACACACACACACACACACACACACACACACACACACACACACACACACACACACACACACACACACACACACACACACACACAGGTGTATCCAGGCAGGTACCTTGCAGCCGCAGGCAGCCAGAGCAGGAGCCAGCACCAGGCTGATCTTGTCCCCCACTCCACCTGTCGAGTGTTTATCCACCTAGCCCCTCCCCACTCTGCCGGCCATGACATCACTTCCCTGACATCATCATCTCCTTCGTCAGTGCTAGAGTCTCCTCTGCTACCATTCCCTGCAGCCAGATTGCCATCAGCATGGCTCCTATACACACACACGCACAGACACATGCACAGTCAACTTGGCTGCACAAACACACACACACACACACACACACAAGCCAAAACACACACACACACACACACACACACACACACACACACACACACACACACACACACACACACACACACACACACACACACACACACACACACACACACACACACACACACACACACACACACATATCAGATCAGAATTTCAACTGTAGAGTAGAGTGCAGGTTTTGGCCTGAGTTTGACTATTGATACTCAGTCTAAAGTGTGTGGGGGTTGTCTTCTCTGCAGACCTATAATAACTTGCCTTATCTGGCATCCCACCCACTGTGACTCTGTGACCTACCTGCACGTCACTGGATGGTGTGTGTGTGTGTGTGTGTGTGTGTGTGTGTGTGTGTGTGTGTGTGTGTGTGTGTGTGTGTGTGTGTGTGTGTGTGTGTGTGTGTGTGTGTGTGTGTGTGTGTGTGTGTGTGTGTGTGTGTACCAATCTGGCTCTCTTGGATGGTCTTGTCCTTGACACCCTGTATGAAGTCTCGGATCTCCCCAGCGCTCAGCTGTTCACCGTTCTGTTTCTTGCGGATGTATTCTGGGAAAGTGGCTGTGCTCTGCTCGTGGTGCGCCATCCCTGCAGCTCACTGACACACAGCGGACTGAAACACAGCCGCATGTGACAAGTAGGAGAGGAAAATACACAAGTGATTGTTTTAAATCACTAAACTATTGTGTGTGTGTGTGTGTGTGTGTGTGTGTGTGTGTGTGTGTGTGTGTGTGTGTGTGTGTGTGTGTGTGGTGTGTGTGTGTGTGTGTGTGTGTGTGTGTGTGTGTGTGTGTGTGTGTGTGTGTGTGTGTGTGTGTGTGTGTGTGTGTGTGTGTGTGTGTGTTTCAACAGAATCGGCGGAATGAATACACCCCTGATCAGCGTAAATACAGTTCACTCTCATAACTGCCACGTTGCGTTCCTTCTCTCCCTTTGCTTGTGGACTTCAATGTACAACACATGTGACCGGGCTAAGAAACATTTCCAAACCTCTACAAACAATAAAAGATGATTGTGACTTTGCCATTGTAATTGTGTGTAAACTTGTATAGTCAAATTAATCTATGATCGTATGCTAACCATTTGTTTGTATGCTGTTCTTTGTATGACATTTTAATATTTGATTATTAACCAATGATATTAGGCCACTCTTGGCCATGATTACAGACACCTGTGTCTTTTGACACTATATAAATGAGTCATCCCGCAGTGTTTGTGATTATACCCTGATGAAGACAGCTTGGCTGTTGAAACGTTAGTATTTACATTTTTGCATCTGAGCTCCTAGAGTGTCTCTTTTATTTTCAAACCTCTACAAACAACATACATCTTTGTTACCATATTATTCTCAAATAACGGCATACATTGTCAGCATAGTTAATAGAACTAACTTGTTAGTAAACCTGCTACAATCATATAGTAACGTCAGTGTAACAGTCAGTTAATAGTTACACAAGGGGGCCCCAGTGGCAATAAATGAGTAAAACCAAAATCTTACCTTGACTTGGAAGAGTTCTAGTGTTGTGTTGGAAAGTCTGTTTGAGCAGCGCGTTTCTGTTGGCTGAACTAGTCGGCTGAATTTACTAGATAAACGATAATGAAAGTGAAAAAAATGCTTAATCATCTCTCTCTCTTGCTCTATTTCTCTCTTGCTTCTACTTCATTTTGGAAGAAATGAATTTGTTCAAAACTGTTCAACTAATGTCTTTCTCTCTCTTATTTGATGACCAATTTACCCCTTTTACCAAAGAGCATCTTCTGTCTACCAAGTCTACTATTGTGTACCTCAGCAATGCTTCCATTCCTCCTCTTCTTTTCTGTGTCTATTAAGGTTTTCAGAACTTCAGAGTTTCCTACCTGTACCGGAACGCTGCTCCTGAACACTGTCATGTCTTCCAACCTTGAGGACACACACCGATCAAATGCCCCTGTCTGTCTGTCTGTATGGAAGGACGAGTGACCAATGGGTGTGAGTGGTGGAGTGGGTCAGTTAATCATTAACTACGACAGTAGTCACAACCCATCACGAGTCAGAAAGGGAAACAGTCATTTTGACCTAAATAAATATGACCCTACCACATCCCCTCATCCCAATACCCTCACCCTTCTTCTTACCCTCACCCTCACGCCTCCCCTTACCCTCACCCCTCCCTTACCCTCACCTGTCCTCCTCTACCTGTACCCTCCCTATAGTCCCAACCTAACATCTGACCTGTCCTCCTCTACCTGTACCCTCCCTATAGTCCCAACCTAACATCTGACCTGTCTTCCCTCACGCCTCCCCTTACCCTCACCCCTCCCTTACCCTCACCTGTCCTCCTCTACCTGTACCCTCCCTATAGTCCCAACCTAACATCTGACCTGTCTTCCCTCACGCCTCCCCTTACCCTCACCCCTCCCTTACCCTCACCTGTCCTCCTCTACCTGTACCCTCCCTATAGTCCCAACCTAACATCTGACCTGTCTTCCCTCACGCCTCCCCTTACCCTCACCCCTCCCTTACCCTCACCTGTCCTCCTCTACCTGTACCCTCCCTATAGTCCCAACCTAACATCTGACCTGTGTTCCCTCATGCCTCCCCTTACCCTCACCCCTCCCTTACCCTCACCTGTCCTCCTCTACCTGTACCCTCCCTATAGTCCCAACCTAACATCTGACCTGTCTTCCCTCACCCCTCCCTTACCCTCACCTGTCCTCCTCTACCTGTACCCTCCCTATAGTCCCAACCTAACATCTGACCTGTCTTCCCTCACCCCTCCCTTACCCTCACCTGTCCTCCTCTACCTGTACCCTCCCTATAGTCCCAACCTAACATCTGACCTTTCTTCCCTCACGCCTCCCCTTACCCTCACCCCTCCCTTACCCTCACCTGTCCTCCTCTACCTGTACCCTCCCTATAGTCCCAACCTAACATCTGACCTGTGTTCCCTCATGCCTCCCCTTACCCTCACCCCTCCCTTACCCTCACCTGTCCTCCTCTACCTGTACCCTCCCTATAGTCCCAACCTAACATCTGACCTGTCTTCCCTCACCCCTCCCTTACCCTCACCCCTCCCTTACCCTCACCTGTCCTCCTCTACCTGTACCCTCCCTATAGTCCCAACCTAACATCTGACCTGTCTTCCCTCACGCCTCCCCTTACCCTCACCCCTCCCTTACCCTCACCTGTCCTCCTCTACCTGTACCCTCCCTATAGTCACAACCTAACATCTGACCTGTCTTCCCTCATGCCTCCCCTTACCCTCACCCCTCCCTTACCCTCACCTGTCCTCCTCTACCTGTACCCTCCCTATAGTCCCAACCTAACATCTGACCTGTCTTCCCTCACCCCTCCCTTACCCTCACCTGTCCTCCTCTACCTGTACCCTCCCTATAGTCCCAACCCAACATCTGACCTGTCCTCCTCTACCTGTACCCTCCCTATAGTCCCAACCTAACATCTGACCTGTCCTCCTCTACCTGTACCCTCCCTATAGTCCCAACCTAACATCTGACCTGTCTTCCCTCACGCCTCCCCTTACCCTCACCCCTCCCTTACCCTCACCTGTCCTCCTCTACCTGTACCCTCCCTATAGTCCCAACCTAACATCTGACCTGTCCTCCTCTACCTGTACCCTCCCTATAGTCCCAACCTAACATCTGACCTGTCTTCCCTCACGCCTCCCCTTACCCTCACCCCTCCCTTACCCTCACCTGTCCTCCTCTACCTGTACCCTCCCTATAGTCCCAACCTAACATCTGACCTGTCTTCCCTAATGCCTTAATACATGTTTTTCCATCAAATATGAAAGACACATAATGGATCTTAATCAAAGCATTTCATAGGCCTATACCCATAACATCACTTACGCCACATCTCACAAACAGAATGCTACTCTGTATATATAAAACTTACCTGTGTCACTCAAGAGAACCAGAGGAGGGTGCCATTGTGAAGAATCAAGAAATCCCATTTTGAAGATTTTAATGCATAATTTACAGACAGTCAATCACTTATCACCAATGTCAGGCATCAGTCAATGACAGCACTGTGAAACTCAGACATCAGTCAATGACAGCACTGTGAAACTCAGACATCAGTCAATGACAGCACTGTGAAACTCAGACATCAGTCAATGACAGCACTGTGAAACTCAGACATCAGTCAATGACAGCAGTGTGAAACTCAGACATCAGTCAATGACAGCACTGTGAAACTCAGACATCAGTCAATGACAGCAGTGTGAAACTCAGACATCAGTCAATGACAGCACTGTGAAACTCAGACATCAGTCAATGACAGCACTGTGAAACTCAGACATCAGTCATTGACAGCAGTGTGAAACTCAGACATCAGTCAATGACAGCACTGTGAAACTCAGACATCAGTCATTGACAGCACTGTGAAACTCAGGCATCAGTCAATGACAGCACTGTGAAACTCAGACATCAGTCAATGACAGCACTGTGAAACTCAGACATCAGTCATTGACAGCACTGTGAAACTCAGACATCAGTTAATGACAGCAGTGTGAAACTCAGACATCAGTCAATGACAGCACTGTGAAACTCAGACATCAGTCAATGACAGCACTGTGAAACTCAGACATCAGTCAATGACAGCACTGTGAAACTCAGTGAAACACCTCAAGGCAGCGCTCTTCACGCTGTCCGTCTGCAGACATAACAACAGTCTTGTGGAATAAAAAGGGGTTCAAAAGTTGTTTGTATTAGTCAATGGAGGAGTCGGCTTGCAGTTTCAAAATGGTGGTACCTTTCTTTCCAAGTAACTGTTCAGGCTGACCAGTACCATACACAACTATTCACACAAGGTGAGGCTGACCAGTACCCTACACAACTATTCACACAAGGTGAGGCTGACCAGTACCCTACACAACTATTCACACAAGGTGAGGCTGACCAGTACCATACACAACTATTCACACAAGGTGAGGCTGACCAGTCAGGGCTGATCGGGTCATTAAGCCATAAACAGTAAAAAACAATGGAAACTAATGAACTAAGATTATTCTCATTGTTCAGCATAAAACCCTCTTTAGTAGAAGGCCTGTGTGGCTGAAAG
>NW_026289825.1:107500-122500 GCF_023373465.1 Oncorhynchus keta
AGAGCCTAGTGGTTAGAGTGTAGAGCCTAGTGGTTAGAGCGTAGAGCCTAGTGGTTAGAGTGTAGAGCCGTAGAGCCTAGTGGTTAGAGCGTAGAGCCTAGTGGTTAGAGTGTAGAGCCTAGTGGTTGGTAGAGCCTTAGAGTGTAGAGCCTAGTGGTTAGAGTGTAGAGCCTAGTGGTTAGAGTGTAGAGCCTAGTGGTTAGAGTGTAGAGCCTAGTGGTTAGAGTGTAGAGCCTAGTGGTTAGAGTGTAGAGCCTAGTGGTTAGAGCGTAGAGCCTAGTGGTTAGAGTGTAGAGCCTAGTGGTTAGAGTGTAGAGCCTAGTGGTTAGAGCGTAGAGCCTAGTGGTTAGAGTGTAGAGCCTAGTGGTTAGAGCGTAGAGCCTAGTGGTTAGAGTGTAGAGCCTAGTGGTTAGAGTGTAGAGCCTAGTGGTTAGAGCGTAGAGCCTAGTGGTTAGAGTGTAGAGCCTAGTGGTTAGAGCGTAGAGCCTAGTGGTTAGAGCGTTGGACTAGTAACCGGAAGGTTGCAAGTTCAAACCCCCGAGCTGACAAGGTACAAATCTGTCGTTCTGCCCCTGAACAGGCAGTTAACCTGTTCCCAGGCCGTCATTGAAAATAAGAATGTGTTCTTAACTGACTTGCCTGGTTAAATAAAGCTTAAAAAAAAAAAATAATAATAAATAAATAGTTGAAGTGATGAATGAAAAGTGATGATGAAAATTACAGGCCTATCATCTTTTTAAGTGGGAGAACTTGCACAATTGGTGGCTGACTAAATACTGTTTTGCCCCACTGTATGTGATAAAGTGAAAATCTGAGGCCTACACCCGACCTGCAAATATAGAAAATACCTTGTACAGTTCTCTTTCTTCTCTTGTACATTTATTTACTGATAGACATGAACTGCACAATAATGATACATTTATGGTTTTCTCTATTTTCAACCCACCTGCCACCAACCCGCCCTTTCATCCACACAATATTTAATGACCCTAAACCCACCCTGGATATAACTTCGTTATGAGTCAACCCACGAGTCACTAGTGTGTGTGTGTGTGTGTGTGTGTGTGTGTGTGTGTGTGTGTGTGTGTGTGTGTGTGTGTGTGTGTGTGTGTGTGTGTGTGTGTGTGTGTGTGTGTGTGTGTGTGTGTGTGTGTGTGTTATTATGACCGTAACATGACCACTCACCAGTAGTAGGAAGCACCTGTTCTCCAGTTGGGCTCCCATACACCCCAGGATAGTGACACCAACCACCACTAGACCAATGATGAACAGTCCCCCAGCTACAGTCTTCACCTCAACTACACACACACACACGCACGCACACATCACTGTGCACGCACGCACGCGCACATGACCACACACACACACGCACGCACGCACGCACGCCGCTGCACGCACGCACGCACGCACGCACCAACCACACACATCACACGCACGCACACACACACACACACACACACACACACACACACACACACACACACACACACACACACACACACACACACACACACACACACACACACACACACACACACACACACACACACACACACACAACAAAAACACAGGTGTGTTTTCAGAGGAACAATCACACCCTTGTCTCTCTCATAACATTTGAGTTAATATAGAAACTCTGAAATGTGACAAATGGCAATTCTCTGTCCAGTTACAACTTACCAGAGCTGAGAATGGCAATGAAATTGTCCTTGTCAAACAATATCCATACCGCACATCCAAAGATACAGAGCCCCAGAATCTGTGTAGAGGATTCAGAATGCTGCATGTCACTTCATATGTAGTACATGAAACCCCCATGTCGAGAGGCGAAGCCTCATCTCTGCATCGTTTTTAGAAGATTCAGATGAGGAACGCTAGCTGGTTAAGATTAGGGAGGGTTAGGTTGAATTCTCCATCTTTTTTGTTCTTACCAAGAAAACAGAGTTGAAAACTGCTGCGAAGAATTTCAGAATTTGAAACTTGTCGTCCACCTTCATGATGTCTTCCTGATATTTGATCTGTGGTTTCTTCTCACTGACACGGCGACAAGCAACACCAATGGCAGACAAACTATTTTTCTCTCACTGTCTGCCTGACTATCTGCCTGACTACTGTCTGCCTGACTACTGTCTGCCTGACTACTGTCTGCCTGACTACTGTCTGCCTGACTACTGTCTGCCTGACTACTATCTGCCTGACTACTGTCTGCCTGACTACTGTCTACCTGACTACTGTCTGCCTGACTACTGTTAAGTTAATGCTTTATTTGGTAGGTGCCATTTCCTGGTTCCATCACCTTGGGAACAGAGTCCAGCTCCTCGTTGTTCTTAATAATTAACTACTCCCACGCATGAAGGTATCACACACACACACACACACACACACACACACACACACACACACACACACACACACACACACACACACACACACACACACACACACACACACACACACACACACACACACACACACACACACACACACCACACACACACCTACCACACCACACCTACCTACCTACCTACCTACCTACCTACCTACCTACCTACCTACCTACCTACCTACTTACCTTACTGATACTTGAAGTGCTGTGGTCAAAGCAGCCTGTGCTGCCTACAAAACCACATGGCTGTGAATAATTCAGGAGAAGGAAAACACAGGTAGTTACTGATTTACGCACACACACACACACACGCACACACACACACCTACCTATCTACCTACCTACCTAACAAACTGCAGTGTTCCTCACCGGGCTTACTGTAAAACATCACTGCAGTGTTCCTCACCGGGCTTACTGTAAAACATCACTGCAGTGTTCCTCACCGGGCTTACTGTAAAACATCACTGCAGTGTTCCTCACCGGGCTTACTGTAAAACATCACTGCAGTGTTCCTCACCGGGCTTACTGTAAAACATCACTGCAGTGTTCCTCACCGGGCTTACTGTAAAACATCACTGCAGTGTTCCTCACCGGGCTTACTGTAAAACATCACTGCAGTGTTCCTCACACCGGGCTTACTGTAAAACATCACAGTTTACAGAGAATGGTGCGAAAAACAAAACACATTCAGTGAGCGGCATTTCTATGGGCAAGAACACCTTGTTAATGAGAGAGGTTAGAGGTGAATGTCCAGACTCTTTCAAGCTAACAGAAAGGCTACAAAACAGTTGTTTAAAACAGTGTGCAGAATGGCATCTCTTAATGTACAACACCGTGAATAATTCAGGCTGTTGTGGAAGCAAAAGGGGTCCTACCCAGTACTCGATAGGTGTACCTAATAAAGTGGCTGGTGAGTGTACAGTAATGTCAGATCTGAAAACATGGTCTGGAAAAGTGGTACATGGGACCATAGAAACAGTGTCTGATAAATAATGATGATGAAATATGTACATCCATAGATAATGTAGCACAATTAGTTCATGTTCCACGATAATTGGTGTCAATGGATCTCATTATCCCGAAACTTTCATGATCTAAACATGGCATATTGTTTGTCAGTTTCCATAAAACTCTGCATTAAGAGTAATGCGACTGTTACTCATCATTTTGAGCAGTTGTATCAATTGATAGTTAGATCATTGTAATGAAATGAATAGACAGTCATCTCAGATGTAATGTGTGAATTGATAGTTAGATCATTGTAATGAAATGAATAGACAGTCATCTCAGATGTAATGTGTGAATTGCATTTTGAAATTGTAATACTTTGATGTCAAGTTGTCTCATTTTGAACAGGTGATTTTAGTTCAATGAACAAATGCTCTTAGCTTTATGTTTATTGTATCCAAGCAATTGGAAAAAGTGTTTTGAAAAGTTTGCATTTTGATCATTGGTTGTGTGTTTTGTGTATAGAGTTTTGAAAAATGACATCAAGGTTCCGAAATTAGTGCTAAAGTGATTGTAAAAAACTGTAATCTAAATGCAGAATGGCAGTTCCACCGCCAAGCGCTAGAGGGCAGTGTCATTTGGACACTGAGCCACAACTTACGTGCCGCAGCAACTCTCTTCTCTGCCGCAGCCATACAGTAGAGGAAGACAGAAAGACTTCCGCGTACAGACGTTTAATGTATTTTCAGGTGAAATATGCCCCGTTACTGTGCTGTAAAACTTTGCAAAAATCGTGGAGGAACACCCTCTAAAGAAAACAAGAGAATAAGCTTTTACCCGTACGGTATCTATTATTTTCCCATCACGTTTCTATGTGCAGATACAGTACTACTCCTAGCTAGCTTAACGAGCATGCTCATATTGGTTGATGGCTAGCGTTGTGTATCCAGCAGTGCCCTCTGAACAAATAGTTAGCTGTCATAGAAAAACACAAAGCCTCCTTTGTTTACCATTGTGTATAACAATTGACGAATGACTGGTGCTGCATTTGTTAATATTGTGTTTCTTGGTCTTCAGCCTAGGCTGAAACACTAGTAACGTTACAGAAGCAATGCTTTGTATGTAATCTTGAGAATTTGGATGGGGCTGACAAATTGAATTAGGGCATGTCAACAAATGTAGCTGTCTTAACAACATGTTTGTATTGTCTCCTCCCACAGGTTCCCTTTGCAAGATGAGGTCAGGCTGCAGATATGGGTAGACAACATGAAGCGAGAGGAGTGGACCCCCAGCAGACACCAGTACCTGTGTAGTGAACATTTCACTGAGGACTGCTTTGACCTGCGATGGGGGATCCGGTACCTGAAACACACGGCCTTCCCTACCATCTTCCCTCACACACACGATGTAAGTAGACAGACACCCCTTCTGTGACACACAACAAAATTAGCAGAAGTCTTAATGCACATTTCCAGAAAAGTGACAGCTATTAAGAGTTTCACATTAGTTTGATCATGCATTTTACACGGATCGTCATTGCAGTGTACAAAGCATTGTGTTGGGATATTTTCTTTGGGATTCATCGGGGCTGGGGTCAATTCAATTTGAAGGCAGTCGATTCAGGAATTTATTTGAATGAAAAATTCAAAATGGAAAAAAAAGTTTTGAAATGAATAGCTTCTACTCCTCAGTTTATTGAGAAGTCATTGAAAATAGATGCTGTTTTTTCACATTTTTAATAGTTTTTTAAGTTGACTGCCTTGATTTTGAATTGAACCATCCTTGGAATTGATTAAAGTTCAACATCAAATTGTATTGGTCGTACAACATATTTTGCAGTGAAACGCTTTAATTTCTAGATCCAACAATGCAGTAACCTAATAATACAAAATAATACACACAAATCCCCCCAAATAAAAATACATAAATTACAGCACTATACATGTCTATATTATGACAGCATGATTTCTGCTTGTGTTTAATCATCACTCTTTCCCCTCAGGATGCAGATAAAACCGTTTCCACCAGTAAGAACACCACCAAGCCCAAAACCAGGATATGCGACGCCAACATTGAACTCATCCGCTCCCCCTCCCCTCCTGGCAAGAATACACCTCTGATTCTGAAAAGGACAGTCAGAGTGGAACCAGTCGTGGTGAGTGTCACTCCTGTCCTTAACCCTGAGGATGCCAGTGAATCTACGGTCACTACACTGTTATATGAAAGACCGCTTGTTTCAGACACAGAGGCCTCTACTCCTAGTGAAATGGTCCTGGGGGAGGTGATGCTCTCAGAGACCCAGGCTGCAGTGTGTGAGGTGAACAGAGAACTATCTGGAGACAGTGGTGGGATACTGACAGCCTCATGCTTGAACCTGTCTGGTGAGACACAGACACTGCAGCAGCTGGATACACTGGACTCCACTGTGACTGTGCTCTGCTGTGAATCCCTCGTCCCTGTCGGCCATTTGTCTGAATGTGAAGCCACGGTGGACGCCCTCGGTCAGACGTTTAGGATCTTCCCTCTGGAGCTGCGGAGGGAGGAGTGGGTGGAGGAGGGGGGACACATCTCTGTGTACGAGCACTCCTACTCCAAACAGGACACGGACCAGGAACAGCTGTGGAGGAAGACAGCCAGCCTCCACACCAAGATCATGGAGCTGGATAGGAGAGAGGAAAGCACCGTGGCTAAAATACGATCGCTTGAGATCGAGATGGCACATCTGAAGAAGAGCAACATTGTTTTAAAAGACAAGCAGAAATTACTGGAGGACTATATTACTTCTGCGTTGCTCTGATGTCTTAACCGTAGTGCTTTGTTTCCATTAACAACAGTCTTTCTAATGAGATGTATTTTGTATAGTTATTACAGTCTCAATCACTTGTACTTATTTCTTATCTGTTTACATGTTTCACCAGAGTTATATTACTTACTAGTAGTGAGGCCCTTCTCAAAGAGCGTTGACAAGGCTAGAATCTGTTCTCCAGCTCGTTCTAGTCCTTCCGTTTGTCTCCACTAGGTGGCACTGTGTCTTTAGGACAGGCCCTGGCACGATGCACTACTGTTTCATGTTTCGACATCACTGACTGACATATTGTCAATATTAGTCGTGTAATTTGGAGCGTTTTAAGGGAAGTGATATTCCCTATTCTTGTGCTACAGATGGCTGCTTGTTTTATTCAATGGTATAGTATTCAGATATCATATCAAATCTACTGTGCTACAGTTGGCTGCTTGTTTTATTGAATGGTATAGTATTTGTATCTCATATCAAATCTACTGTGCTACAGTTGGCTGCTTGTTTTATTGAATGGTATAGTATTCATATATCATATCAAATCTACTGTGCTACAGTTGGCTGCTTGTTTTATTGAATGGTATAGTATTGTATCTCATATCAAATCTACTGTGCGGTCATACGGATCCTTACTTTGCTGGTTATTAATGTATGAAAAGGCATGTGTTTTTCACTAATGTTTTATATTTATTAGGATAATAACAAGCAGCCTGCAGTAAGTATCTGAGTGACTGAGGCGACTACACCGTTTTAGGTGCATCTTCTTGGTTCTAATTCATAGTTGAATAGGAAAAGGTGCAATGCTTTGTTCACTATTCAAAAGAAAAAATGTATTCAAGCAACTATTAAAAGCTTGACGTTTCGGGCCTTCATCGATTGCCTTAAATAGACAGGTTCTGATAAATGAACCGGTTCTGGTGAAGACCATTGAACGCCGAAACGTCAAGCTTTTAATGCTTTCTCAAATAAAATAATATATTTGAATGTTAACCAAGCTTTGCACCTTTTTGATGATGTAACTGGTTGCTCCTTGACTCCCATTGGTTGGACGTCCTCTACTTCTTTCCATAAAGAAATTAAATGGTCAACTGATTTCTCATCAATGAAAATGCAACACTGCGGTCCTCTTTCTTTTACATTTTTACATTACATTTAAGTCATTTAGGACGCTCTTATCCAGAGCGACTTACAAATTGGTGCATACACCTTATGACATCCAGTGGAACAGCCACTTGCATCTAAATCTTTTAAGGGGGGGTGAAGGATTACTTACCCTTACTTACCCTATCCTAGGTATTCCTTGAAGAGGTGGGGTTTCAGGTGTCTCCGGAGATGGCTTACATTACCTGCAACCCTTTTATCAAAGCACTGGCAATGACATCACACGTGTCATGATGAAACTGATGGTGCTTTCAAGACAACTGGTCAAATCATGACGTCAGTGATCTTCATGTTGGAGCTTTATGCAGCTGGGGGTTCTAGCTCCGACTCCTTCTGGAGCTCCCACCTTCCTACCTGTGGATCTGACATCATGATTTGACCTTATATTTTATGGAGTCCCCGGGCTTCAGAGGCCTGAGTCCCGGGCTTCAGAGGCCTGAGTCCCCGGGCTTCAGAGGCCTGAGTCCCGGGCTTCAGAGGCCTGAGTCCCCGGGCTTCAGAGGCCTGAGTCCCCGGGCTTCAGAGGCCTGAGTCCCGGGCTTCAGAGGCCTGAGTCCCCGGGCTTCAGAGGCCTGAGTCCCCGGGCTTCAGAGGCCTGAGTCCCCGGGCTTCAGAGGCCTGAGTCCCCGGGCTTCAGAGGTCTGAGTCCCGGGCTTCAGAGGCCTGAGTCCCGGGCTTCAGAGGCCTGAGTCCCCCCAGAGGCCTGAGTCCCGGGCTTCAGAGGCCTGAGTCCCCGGGCTTCAGAGGCCTGAGTCCCGACTTGGAATTCCGAGTTGACGACCGTTCAAAGCTATTTTCCCAGAGCTCGGAGCTCGTTTTAATCTGAATTCACAGATGTTTTGAACGCACTGAAGTCTGAGATTTCCAAGTTGACAGTTGTTATGAACGTGGCGTAACCTCGAACCAGAACTGACCGTTTCATTTCACATCACTTGTAGTGAAACATAATGTGAGCAAACCACGAGCATTCCATAGGAGCAACAGTAGAGAGATATAGCAGATACATGTAGCAGAATAGAATAGAAGGGCTGCTTGTAGGAAGGGCTGCTTGTAGGAAGGGCTGCTTGTAGGCTATTGTGAGATGAAGGGAGCTCTAATCACACTGTAGACGACACGCTGTTATTTTGACCTGAGATCTATAAGAGAAACGTCACACGCCTCACAGAGCCACTCTGAAGACACACGACATTGTCACTTCCCCAGTTTATTGATCTCGGGTAAAAAGAACAGCATGTACACTGAGATGACTGATTGATTACTAGTCTGCAATGCTACAAAGTCAACTTCACAGCAATGTTATTGATATCCGAGAAGAACTTTTGAGCAGTAATGAAGAAGCTGGGGACTTCACTGACGGTTTAAAATCATATAGGTTGACTTTGATCATGTAAAGATTGGCCTATAGGTCCTGTCCTTGGCTCTAGATGATTGGCCCACGCCCTTGTTCTGTGTCTGTCCAATAGAATGTAGCAGCAGCACAAATACAAGGACACAACAACCAATCATGTCGGTCATAGGAAAACAATATTTATTCAATTCCAGATGTTAATTGCTGTGCTTGTGTGTTTCAATGCAGTACCTTTGTGTTCGTAAACACATCTAATGAACTTTATATTACATTAGAACATGGCCCTCAAAATGGCAATCTGATTTTGCTCCTCACTCTTCTGCCTTTAGGCTCTCTCCTGGTCATCTGACTGCAGCTCTGTCTGTTGCCAAGTGATAGTCTCATCCTGTTTGTATCCTAGATCCTATGCAGAATGCAAACTGCCATCGGGCAGCTGTTATGTCTGCACTGCACCAACCCAGAGGGTATTTCAGAAAGCAGGATGATTAACTTAGACAGCTAACTTTGATTAGCAGCCACATGTAACTGTTGATGTTCTGGTTGATTAAGAAAGCTATTTTTTATTGGTTGTTTTTATTGGAAATATTGTTTTTATTGGAAACTTCAGAACTGTGAAGTTATTTCAGGCTGTGTTGGACAGTTAGCTGCTAACTCATTGATCCAGGTTTCTGGAGCAGCAGCCGATTCACAGGGTTTGTGTGGATACAGGAAGAACTCCAGGTATGTTTGAACTGAACATCTAAGCACTGACTTTTTGCCTTAGAAAAGCACTTACTTTAATTGTAGCCACAGTCATAACAAAAGACAAGTGGTTTGTCAGGTCCATTTTTATCAATGATAATTATATGCTGATGCACTCGTCATAGCCGACCTTTCTAAAGGCTCATTAGATGCCAAAAGTTCACTTAGTCTCCCGTTGACTTCGCTGCACGACTACGTCAACATTCGTTAGGATTCACCCCTGCATCTTTCTGCCTCCATCCCCTGAGACAAACGCCTTCCATCCCTGCGACCCGAGGCCTGGTCTGCTTCCCTAAGGGGCTGTATAACACACTACTATGGCCCATTTGGAACACGCTCCCTGACTGCACTTGCCTGAACGACTCGTGTGAATAAATGAGGTGCATTATTCCAACGCATTAGTCAAGACTCTAAACAAACAGACTTAATGGGGCCATTGTTTGTTCTGTACTTAGAGTCTAATTTCATTTCAGAGTGATAAGTCTCTTGATGGTATTATTATTGTTGTTTGTGAAAGGCTAATGCTAAATGAAGCATCCATCCACTGTGTTATGTCCATTCAAACATAGAGTATACTTCTAGTAGTTGAAGGCAAGCTACTAATCACCTCGAGTGTAAAGTATAAACATGCATTATGCATGGTGTTGTCAGAACAGGTCAGTCGTTTTTGATTTTCATTTGAGACAAATGACTCCAGAAAAAAAAGTGTTTTCTGGAAGTATTTACACGATCATTATTGGTTCAATTGAGTCATGGCGCTGTTCCACGTGTTTCATGCACATACGTAACCTGACGCAGCGGGCGTTTCTCTCTGGTCCTGATGAGAAGAATGTACTGTCGGGGGAGGTTCTCTTCTGCACTGTTGAACCAATCCAATAAATGTGGAGGAGGAGTCAAGATGGAGCCTTGTTGACGTCCTAAAGCGGAAGTCCCGTCACAGACTCTTCCTATTTCCCCTGAAAACCAGATGCATCCGGTTGTTACCGACCCGCCGAGGGTGGAGGAGATGAGACACGAAGACATCCAATTTATTCACCATGGTTATGTCCCAAATGGCACCCTCTTCCCTTTATAGTGCCCTACTTATGACCAGAACCCTATGTGGGGAATAGGGAGCCATTTGGGATGCACACATGAAGACATCCAATCTATCTCTGAGACTGTGCTTTTAATGTATGTGAAGGGATTAGATGGACATACCAGGGCATTCTTTAATGATCACTCAAGCTTCATGTTAAGCCTGACTGTTGATCTCTCCTGGAGATGGAGGATGACATGTCCGATCACAGAGCTGTTGGTCTCTCCTGGAGATAGAGGATGACATGTCTGATCACAGAGCTGTTGGTCTCTCCTGGAGATAGAGGATGACATGTCTGATCACAGAGCTGTTGGTCTCTCCTGGAGATGGAGGATGACATGTCTGATCACAGAGCTGTTGGTCTCTCCTGGAGATGGAGGATGACATGTCTGATCACAGAGCTGTTGGTGTCTCCTGGAGATGGAAGATGACATGTCTGATCACAGAGCTGTTGGTCTCTCCTGGAGATAGAGGATGACATGTCTGATCACAGAGCTGTTGGTCTCCTGGAGATGGAGGATGACATGTCTGATCACAGAGCTGTTGGTCTCCTGGAGATAGAGGATGACATGTCTGAACACAGAGCTGTTGGTCTCTCCTGGAGATGGAGGATGACATGTCTGATCACAGAGCTGTTGGTCTCTCCTGGAGATAGAGGATGACATGTCTGAACACAGAGCTGTTGGTCTCCTGGAGATAGAGGATGACATGTCTGATCACAGAGCTGTTGGTCTCCTGGAGATAGAGGATGACATGTCTGAACACAGAGCTGTTGGTCTCCTGGAGATGGAGGATGACATGTCTGATCACAGAGCTGCTGGTCTCTCCTGGAGATAGAGGATGACATGTCTGATCACAGAGCTGTTGGTCTCTCCTGGAGATGGAGGATGACATGTCTGATCACAGAGCTGTTGGTCTCTCCTGGAGATGGAGGATGACATGTCCGATAACAGAGCTGTTGGTCTCTCCTGGAGATAGAGGATGACATGTCTGATCACAGAGCTGTTGGTCTCCTGGAGATGGAGGATGACATGTCTGATCACAGAGCTGTTGGTCTCCTGGAGATAGAGGATGACATGTCTGATCACAGAGCTGTTGGTCTCCTGGAGATAGAGGATGACATGTCTGATCACAGAGCTGTTGGTCTCCTGGAGATAGAGGATGACATGTCTGATCACAGAGCTGTTGGTCTCCTGGAGATAGAGGATGACATGTCTGATCACAGAGCTGTTGGTCTCCTGGAGATAGAGGATGACATGTCTGATCACAGAGCTGTTGGTCTCTCCTGGAGATAGAGGATGACATGTCTGAACACAGAGCTGTTGGTCTCTCCTGGAGATAGAGGATGACATGTCTGAACACAGAGCTGTTGGTCTCCTGGAGATGGAGGATGACATGTCTGAACACAGAGCTGTTGGTCTCCTGGAGATAGAGGATGACATGTCTGAACACAGAGCTGTTGGTCTCCTGGAGATAGAGGATGACATGTCTGAACACAGAGCTGTTGGTCTCTCCTGGAGATAGAGGATGACATGTCTGATCACAGAGCTGTTGGTCTCTCCTGGAGATAGAGGATGACATGTCTGATCACAGAGCTGTTGGTCTCTCCTGGAGATGGAGGATGACATGTCTGATCACAGAGCTGTTGGTCTATCCTGGAGATAGAGGATGACATGTCTGAACACAGTGCTGTTGATCTCTCCTGGAGATGGAGGATGACATGTCTGATCACAGAGCTGTTGATCTCTCCTGGAGATGGAGGATGACATGTCTGATCACAGAGCTGTTGATCTCTCCTGGAGATGGAGGATGACATGTCTGAACACAGAGCTGTTGGTCTCTCCTGGAGATGGAGGATGACATGTCTGATCACAGAGCTGTTGGTCTCCTGGAGATGGAGGATGACATGTCTGATCACAGAGCTGTTGGTCTCCTGGAGATGGAGGATGACATGTCTGATCACAGAGCTGTTGATCTCTCCTGGAGATGGAGGATGACATGTCTGAACACAGAGCTGTTGGTCTCTCCTGGAGATGGAGGATGACATGTCTGATCACAGAGCTGTTGGTCTCTCCTGGAGATGGAGGATGACATGTCTGAACACAGAGCTGTTGGTCTCTCCTGGAGATGGAGGATGACATGTCTGATCACAGAGCTGTTGGTCTCTCCTGGAGATGGAGGATGACATGTCTGAACACAGAGCTGTTGGTCTCTCCTGGAGATGGAGGATGACATGTCTGATCACAGAGCTGTTGGTCTCTCCTGGAGATGGAGGATGACATGTCTGATCACAGAGCTGTTGGTCTCTCCTGGAGATAGAGGATGACATGTCTGATCACAGAGCTGTTGGTCTCTCCTGGAGATGGAGGATGACATGTCTGATCACAGAGCTGTTGGTCTCTCCTGGAGATGGAGGATGACATGTCTGATCACAGAGCTGTTGGTCTCTCCTGGAGATGGAGGATGACATGTCTGATCACAGAGCTGTTGGTCTCTCCTGGAGATGGAGGATGACATGTCTGATCACAGAGCTGTTGGTCTCCTGGAGATGGAGGATGACATGTCTGATCACAGAGCTGTTGGTCTCCTGGAGATAGAGGATGACATGTCTGAACACAGAGCTGTTGGTCTCTCCTGGAGATGGAGGATGACATGTCTGATCACAGAGCTGTTGGTCTCTCCTGGAGATAGAGGATGGCATGTCTGAACACAGAGCTGTTGGTCTCCTGGAGATAGAGGATGACATGTCTGATCACAGAGCTGTTGGTCTCCTGGAGATAGAGGATGACATGTCTGAACACAGAGCTGTTGGTCTCCTGGAGATGGAGGATGACATGTCTGATCACAGAGCTGCTGGTCTCTCCTGGAGATAGAGGATGACATGTCTGATCACAGAGCTGCTGGTCTCTCCTGGAGATAGAGGATGACATGTCTGATCACAGAGCTGTTGGTCTCTCCTGGAGATAGAGGATGACATGTCTGATCACAGAGCTGTTGGTCTCTCCTGGAGATGGAGGATGACATGTCTGATCACAGAGCTGTTGGTCTCTCCTGGAGATAGAGGATGACATGTCTGAACACAGTGCTGTTGATCTCTCCTGGAGATGGAGGATGACATGTCTGATCACAGAGCTGTTGATCTCTCCTGGAGATGGAGGATGACATGTCTGATCACAGAGCTGTTGATCTCTCCTGGAGATGGAGGATGACATGTCTGAACACAGAGCTGTTGGTCTCTCCTGGAGATGGAGGATGACATGTCTGATCACAGAGCTGTTGGTCTCCTGGAGATGGAGGATGACATGTCTGATCACAGAGCTGTTGGTCTCCTGGAGATGGAGGATGACATGTCTGATCACAGAGCTGTTGATCTCTCCTGGAGATGGAGGATGACATGTCTGAACACAGAGCTGTTGGTCTCTCCTGGAGATGGAGGATGACATGTCTGATCACAGAGCTGTTGGTCTCTCCTGGAGATGGAGGATGACATGTCTGAACACAGAGCTGTTGGTCTCTCCTGGAGATGGAGGATGACATGTCTGATCACAGAGCTGTTGGTCTCTCCTGGAGATGGAGGATGACATGTCTGAACACAGAGCTGTTGGTCTCTCCTGGAGATGGAGGATGACATGTCTGATCACAGAGCTGTTGGTCTCTCCTGGAGATGGAGGATGACATGTCTGATCACAGAGCTGTTGGTCTCTCCTGGAGATAGAGGATGACATGTCTGATCACAGAGCTGTTGGTCTCTCCTGGAGATGGAGGATGACATGTCTGATCACAGAGCTGTTGGTCTCTCCTGGAGATGGAGGATGACATGTCTGATCACAGAGCTGTTGGTCTCTCCTGGAGATGGAGGATGACATGTCTGATCACAGAGCTGTTGGTCTCTCCTGGAGATGGAGGATGACATGTCTGATCACAGAGCTGTTGGTCTCCTGGAGATGGAGGATGACATGTCTGATCACAGAGCTGTTGGTCTCCTGGAGATAGAGGATGACATGTCTGAACACAGAGCTGTTGGTCTCTCCTGGAGATGGAGGATGACATGTCTGATCACAGAGCTGTTGGTCTCTCCTGGAGATAGAGGATGGCATGTCTGAACACAGAGCTGTTGGTCTCCTGGAGATAGAGGATGACATGTCTGATCACAGAGCTGTTGGTCTCCTGGAGATAGAGGATGACATGTCTGAACACAGAGCTGTTGGTCTCCTGGAGATGGAGGATGACATGTCTGATCACAGAGCTGCTGGTCTCTCCTGGAGATAGAGGATGACATGTCTGATCACAGAGCTGTTGGTCTCTCCTGGAGATGGAGGATGACATGTCTGATCACAGAGCTGTTGGTCTCTCCTGGAGATGGAGGATGACATGTCCGATAACAGAGCTGTTGGTCTCTCCTGGAGATAGAGGATGACATGTCTGATCACAGAGCTGTTGGTCTCTCCTGGAGATGGAGGATGACATGTCTGATCACAGAGCTGTTGGTCTCTCCTGGAGATGGAGGATGACATGTCCGATAACAGAGCTGTTGGTCTCCT
>NW_026289825.1:125000-171579 GCF_023373465.1 Oncorhynchus keta
GTTCATTAGAAATCATCTGTAATTGGGACTGATTGGCTGGGAGAAAAGTCTCTTAATTGATTTTGTATTGAATGCTCAGTAGGTGTCCATCAAGGCTAATTGAGGCTTGTTCATCAAGTAAATTAACAACATGGTTCTTCAGTTAATTCTATAAAGGCAGGTGAGGTAATCTAACTTCAGTTAATTCTATAAAGGCAGGTGAATGACAGGCACGGTAATCTAACTGTAACATGTAGAATAATAAACCCTACAGTACAGCACATACAGTAACATGTAGGAGTCCTGTCTTAGGAACAGTGGGTCTTTATAAACTATATTAAAGCAGCACCCCACCACTGTTTTGGTAAAAAGCTGAGGGAGAACTATATGTTTAACCATGTTTTAAGGCTATACACTGTTTACAATTGCAGAGCTGTCATCAAGGCAAAGGGTGACTACCTCATGAAGCTGGTTGAGAGAAGGCCAAGAGTGTGCAGAGCTGTCATCAAGGCAAAGGGTGACTACCTCATGAAGCTGGTTTAGAGAATGCCAATAGTGTGTAGAGCTGTCATCAAGACAAAGGGTGACTACCTCATGAAGCTGGTTGAGAGAAGGCCAAGAGTGTGCAGAACTGTCATCAAGGTAAAAGGGTGACTACCTCATGAAGCTGGTTGAGAGAATGCCAATAGTGTGTAGAGCTGTCATCAAGACAAAGGGTGACTACCTCATGAAGCTGGTTGAGAGAATGCCAAGAGTGTGCAGAGCTGTCATCAAGGCAAAGGGTGACTACCTCATGAAGCTGGTTGAGAGAATGCCAAGAGTGTGCAGAGCTGTCATCAAGGCAAAGGGTGACTACCTCATGAAGCTGGTTGAGAGAATGCCAATAGTGTGTAGAGCGGTCATCAAGGTAAAAGGGTGACTACCTCATGAAGCTGGTTGAGAGAATGCCAAGAGTGTGCAGAGCTGTCATCAAGGCAAAGGGTGACTACATCATGAAGCTGGTTTAGAGAATGCCAATAGTGTGTAGAGCTGTCATCAAGACAAAGGGTGACTACCTCATGAAGCTGGTTGAGAGAATGCCAATAGTGTGTAGAGCTGTCATCAAGACAAAGGGTGACTACCTCATGAAGCTGGTTTAGAGAATGCCAATAGTGTGTAGAGCGGTCATCAAGACAAAGGGTGACTACCTCATGAAGCTGGTTGAGAGAATGCCAATAGTGTGCAGAGCGGTCATCAAGACAAAGGGTGACTACCTCATGAAGCTGGTTGAGAGAATGCCAATAGTGTGCAGAGCGGTCATCAAGACAAAGGGTGACTACCTCATGAAGCTGGTTGAGAGAATGCCAATAGTGTGCAGAGCGGTCATCAAGACAAAGGGTGACTACCTCATGAAGCTGGTTTAGAGAATGCCAATAGTGTGTAGAGCGGTCATCAAGACAAAGGGTGACTACCTCATGAAGCTGGTTTAGAGAATGCCAATAGTGTGCAGAGCTGTCATCAAGCCAAAGGGTGACTACCTCATGAAGCTGGTTGAGAGAATGCCAATAGTGTGCAGAGCTGTCATCAAGACAAAGGGTGACTACCTCATGAAGCTGGTTGAGAGAATGCCAATAGTGTGTAGAGCTGTCATCAAGGCAAAGGGTGACTACCTCATGAAGCTGGTTTAGAGAATGCCAAGAGTGTGTAGAGCGGTCATCAGGACAAAGGGTGACTACCTCATGAAGCTGGTTTAGAGAATGCCAATAGTGTGTAGAGCTGTCATCAAGACAAAGGGTGACTACCTCATGAAGCTGGTTTAGAGAATGCCAAGAGTGTGCAGAGCGGTCATCAAGACAAAGGGTGACTACCTCATGAAGCTGGTTGAGAGAATGCCAATAGTGTGCAGAGCTGTCATCAAGGCAAAGGGTGACTACCTCATGAAGCTAGTTTAGAGAATGCCAATAGTGTGTAGAGCGGTCATCAAGACAAAGGGTGACTACCTCATGAAGCTGGTTTAGAGAAGGCCAATAGTGTGTAGAGCTGTCATCAAGACAAAGGGTGACTACCTCATGAAGCTGGTTTAGAGAATGCCAAGAGTGTGCAGAGCGGTCATCAAGACAAAGGGTGACTACCTCATGAAGCTGGTTGAGAGAATGCCAAGAGTGTGCAGAGCTGTCATCAAGCCAAAGGGTGACTACCTCATGAAGCTGGTTGAGAGAATGCCAATAGTGTGTAGAGCTGTCATGAAGCTGGTTTAGAGAAGACAAAGGGTGACTACCTCATGAAGCTGGTTTAGAGAATGCCAATAGTGTGCAGAGCTGTCATCATAGACAAAGGGTGACTACCTCATGAAGCTGGTTTTAGAGAATGCCAATAGTGTGTAGAGCTGTCATCAAGACAAAGGGTGACTACCTCATGAAGCTGGTTTGAATGAGAATGACAAGAGTGAGAGAATGCAGAGCTGTCATCAAGACAAAGGGTGACTACCTCATGAAGCTGGTTGAGAGAATGCCAAGAGTGTGCAGAGCGGTCATCAAGACAAAGGGTGACTACCTCATGAAGCTGGTTTAGAGAATGCCAATAGTGTGTAGAGCTGTCATCAAGACAAAGGGTGACTACCTCATGAAGCTGGTTTAGAGAATGCCAATAGTGTGTAGAGCTGTCATCAAGACAAAGGGTGACTACCTCATGAAGCTGGTTTAGAGAATGCCAATAGTGTGTAGAGCTGTCATCAAGACAAAGGGTGACTACCTCATGAAGCTGGTTTAGAGAATGCCAATAGTGTGCAGAGCGGTCATCAAGACAAAGGGTGACTACCTCATGAAGCTGGTTGAGAGAATGCCAATAGTGTGTAGAGCTGTCATCAAGACAAAGGGTGACTACCTCATGAAGCTGGTTTAGAGAATGCCAATAGTGTGTAGAGCTGTCATCAAGACAAAGGGTGACTACCTCATGAAGCTGGTTGAGAGAATGCCAAGAGTGTGCAGAGCTGTCATCAAGACAAAGGGTGACTACCTCATGAAGCTGGTTGAGAGAATGCCAAGAGTGTGCAGAGCTGTCATCAAGGCAGAGGGTGACTACCTCATGAAGCTGGTTGAGAGAATGCCAAGAGTGTGCAGAGCTGTCATCAAGCCAAAGGGTGACTACCTCATGAAGCTGGTTGAGAGAAGGCCAAGAGTGTGCAGAGCTGTCATCAAGGCAAAGGGTGACTACCTCATGAAGCTGGTTGAGAGAAGGCCAAGAGTGTGCAGAGCTGTCATCAAGGCAGAGGGTGACTACCTCATGAAGCTGGTTGAGAGAAGGCCAAGAGTGTGCAGAGCTGTCATCAAGGCAAAGGGTGACTACCTCATGAAGCTGGTTGAGAGAATGCCAAGAGTGTGCAGAGCTGTCATCAAGACAAAGGGTGACTACCTCATGAAGCTGGTTGAGAGAATGCCAAGAGTGTGCAGAGCTGTCATCAAGGCAAAGGGTGACTACCTCATGAAGCTGGTTGAGAGAATGCCAAGAGTGTGCAGAGCTGTCATCAAGGCAAAGGGTGGCTACTTTGAAGAAGCTCAAGTATAAATTATATTTTGATTTGTTTTAACACTTTTCTGGTTACTACATATGTGTTATTTCGTAGTTGTTATGTCTTCACTATTATTCTCCAATGTACAAAATAGTAGAAATGAAGAAAAAACTCTTGAATGAGTAGGTGTGTCCAGACTTTAGACTGGTACTCTATGTTACTGTGTTTAGTTAGCCAAGACTCAACTTGAAGTTCAGTCTGCCTTCAAATCATAACTGTCCAATATGTTTTCACCTCCGGGACGGATGAGGGTTTTGACTTGAAAAACGTACGTCCATCCGTGAATAGAAGGTGTTGTTTGTACTCCTAATTATCCCATTATCCAAGCCACAAAACTCAGAAGATTTAAATACTGCTCGTTTTTCATTAAACTGCATTTTTGTCAGCATGATAGGCTAGGTAATGCTAAAGCAACTCATTGGACTCACAACATTAGATGAGGGGCTGCAAAATAGTTTTAATAATTAGTAAATGGTTTATAAGGATTTAAATTAATCATCAACTGAGGTATTAGTAAGTAAATGTTCTCACATTTATAAATGTACTCATTAACAATTAATAAATATACCATTCATGACATACTGTATATAAATACATTTATAAATATGTAAATACATGTTGAGTCAAACCATTAATCAACCATTAACACATACATTATCAATAATCTTATGTTGACAATAATTTAGGTTGACAAATAAGTACATTAATTGTAGATTATTAATAATTTACAAATTGTTAACATACTATGGATGAAACAATTTATGAATGATCTCAATTTTGGATTGTCCAAACTCAGTAATGTAACTGTGGATTGTCCAAACTCAGTAATGTAACTGTGGATTGTCCAAACTCAGTAATGTAATTTTGGATTGCCCAAACTCAGTAATGTAACTTTGGATTGTCCAAACTCAGTAATGTAACTTTGGATTGTCCAAACTCAGTAATGTAACTGTGGATTGCCCAAACTCAGTAATGTAATTTTGGATTGTCCAAACTCAGTAATGTAACTTTGGATTGTCCAAACTCAGTAATGTAACTTTGGATTGTCCAAACTCAGTAATGTAACTTTGGATTGTCCAAACTCAGTAATGTAACTGTGGATTGTCCAAACTCAGTAATGTAACTGTGGATTGTCCAAACTCAGTAATGTAACTGTGGATTGTCCAAACTCAGTAATGTAACTTTGGATTGTCCAAACTCAGTAATGTAACTGTGGATTGTCCAAACTCAGTAATGTAACTTTGGATTGCCCAAACTCAGTAATGTAACTGTGGATTGTCCAAACTCAGTAATGTAACTTTGGATTGTCCAAACTCAGTAATGTAACTGTGGATTGTCCAAACTCAGTAATGTAACTGTGGATTGCCCAAACTCAGTAATGTAACTGTGGATTGTCCAAACTCAGTAATGTAACTGTGGATTGTCCAAACTCAGTAATGTAACTGTGGATTGCCCAAACTCAGTAATGTAACTGTGGATTGTCCAAACTCAGTAATGTAACTGTGGATTGTCCAAACTCAGTAATGTAACTGTGGATTGTCCAAACTCAGTAATGTAACTGTGGATTGTCCAAACTCAGTAATGTAACTGTGGATTGTCCAAACTCAGTAATGTAACTGTGGATTGCCCAAACTCAGTAATGTAACTGTGGATTGCCCAAACTCAGTAATGTAACTGTGGATTGTCCAAACTCAGTAATGTAACTGTGGATTGTCCAAACTCAGTAATGTAACTTGGATTGTCCAAACTCAGTAATGTAACTGTGGATTGTCCAAACTCAGTAATGTAACTGTGGATTGTCCAAACTCAGTAATGTAACTGTGGATTGTCCAAACTCAGTAATGTAACTGTGGATTGTCCAAACTCAGTAATGTAACTTTGGATTGCCCAAACTCAGTAATGTAAATTTGGATTGTCCAAACTGCCCAAACTCAGTAATGTAACTTTGGATTGCCCAAACTCAGTAATGTAACTGTGGATTGTCCAAACTCAGTAATGTAACTGTGGATTGTCCAAACTCAGTAATGTAACTTTGGATTGCCCAAACTCAGTAATGTAACTGTGGATTGTCCAAACTCAGTAATGTAATCTGATTATTTTCCCTTTTAAGAGGCATTAGAAGAAGACAAAATAGATCCATCAAATGTGTGTCATCATAGTAGTCTCTGATTGGTGGTCATCATTTGGTGTGTCATCATAGTGCTCTCTGATTGGTGGTCATCATTTGGTGTGTCATCATAGATGGATGGACGTACATGGACGTATGGACGTACATGCTCTCTGATTGTGGTCAGATTTGCTCAGGTGGAACAAACTTTAACTTGCGTATTTTTACAATTGAATGTCATTGAGGAAACAGAAAGGTGTCATAATGTATTTTTTCCTGCAAACATACTTTTTTAATTTAAAAGTAATGGAAGATGTAATCATCTAGTATTTCAACAGCATCTGTAATCTGATTACAATATTCTTGCCTGTAACGTAACTGATGGTTATCAGATTACATGTAATCAGATACTCCCCAACCCTGCCTGCATGTGTCATAATCACTTGGCTGGAAGAAAATCAGCTCTGAGAGTCTGCTATTGGAAAAGTACTTTCAAAAGAAAACCATAGGACCATTGTTGAATGTAACAATGGTCTTAATTTCTTTGAAATGTTTACCACACGGTACCATTTTGTTTGAAGCTAGAAGGGAAAGAGCCCAAGCATATGTCAGTCAATGGAGTTGTTCCTTTGATAGTGTGCTTTCCCAGAAACCACTGAATTATTTCACTTCCCCGTGGAACTTTTTATTTCACCTTTATTTAACCAGGAAAAGCCAGTTGAGACACAGAGTCTCACGGGAGGCCTGGCCGAGAAGGCAGCAGCAATCAACACAACAGCAGAGTAATGTTCAACATGAAACACAGTGAATTATTCAAATCATGTACAGACGTGTTTTATTGTTGCATTACACAAAACAGAGAACATACAGATATCTATGTAAAGACATGTCAGAGCTCAAACACATCAATAAATATATGGACCAGATCGGGATAAGAATATACATTATACTCACAAAGCAACCATTCGTTGTTCACCGATGCCCATATCCTTCCTCACAATAGTCATCCCAGACAATCAGTGATTGATTAGGACAGGATCTCATCCCAGATAATCAGTGATTGATTAGGACAGGACCTCATCCCAGACAATCAGTGATTGATTAGGACAGGACCTCATCCCAGACAATCAGTGATTGATTAGGACAGGACCTCATCCCAGATAATCAGTGATTGATTAGGACAGGATCTCATCCCAGATAATCAGTGATTGATTAGGACAGGAGATCATCCCAGATAATCAGTGATTGATTAGGACAGGATCTCATCCCAGATAATCAGTAATTGATTAGGACAGGAGCTCATCCCAGATAAACAGTGATTGATTAGGACAGGACCTCATCCCAGATAATCAGTGATTGATTAGGACAGGAGCTCATCCCAGATAACAGTGATTGATTAGGACAGGAGCTCATCCCAGATAATCAGTAATTGATTAGGACAGGAGCTCATCCCAGATAAACAGTGATTGATTAGGACAGGATCTCATCCCAGATAATCAGTGATTGATTAGGACAGGATCTCATCCCAGATAATCAGTCATTGATTAGGACAGGAACTCATCCCAGATAATCAGTGATTGATTAGGACAGGAGCTCATCCCAGATAATCAGTAATTGATTAGGACAGGAGCTCATCCCAGATAAACAGTGATTGATTAGGACAGAACCTCATCCCTGATAATCAGTGATTGATTAGGACAGGAGCTCATCCCAGATAATCAGTGATTGATTAGGACAGGAGATCATCCCAGATAATCAGTAATTGATTAGGACAGGAGCTCATCCCAGATAAACAGTGATTGATTAGGACAGGAGCTCATCCCAGATAATCAGTGATTGATTAGGACAGGATCTCATCCCAGATAATCAGTGATTGATTAGGACAGGAGCTCATCCCAGATAATCAGTGATTGATTAGGACAGGAACTCATCCCAGATAATCAGGGATTGATTAGGACAGGAACTCATCCCAGATAATCAGTGATTGATTAGGACAGGATCTCATCCCAGATAATCAGTGATTGATTAGGACAGGAGATCATCCCAGATAATCAGTGATTGATTAGGACAGGAACTCATCCCAGATAATCAGTGATTGATTAGGACAGGAACTCATCCCAGATAATCAGTGATTGATTAGGACAGGATCTCATCCCAGAGTGATTGATTAGGACAGGAACTCATCCCAGATAATCAGTTATTGATTAGGACAGGAACTCATCCCAGATAATCAGTGATTGATTAGGACAGGAGATCATCCCAGATAATCAGTGATTGATTAGGACAGGAACTCATCCCAGATAATCAGTGATTGATTAGGACAGGAACTCATCCCAGATAATCAGTGATTGATTAGGACAGGAGATCATCCCAGATAATCAGTGATTGATTAGGACAGGATCTCGTCCCAGATAATCAGTGATTGATTAGGACAGGAACTCATCCCAGATAATCAGTGATTGATTAGGACAGGAACTCATCCCAGATAATCAGTGATTGATTAGGACAGGATCTCATCCCAGATAATCAGTGATTGATTAGGACAGGAGCTCACCCAGATAATCAGTGATTGATTAGGACAGGATCTCATCCCAGATAATCAGTGATTGATTAGGACAGGATCTCGTCCCAGATAATCAGTGATTGATTAGGACAGGAACTCATCCCAGATAATCAGTCATTGATTAGGACAGGAGATCATCCCAGATAATCAGTGATTGATTAGGACAGGAGATCACCCAGATAATCAGTGATTGATTAGACAGGATCTCATCCCAGATAATCAGTGATTGATTAGGACAGGATCTCGTCCCAGATAATCAGTGATTGATTAGGACAGGAACTCATCCCAGATAATCAGTGATTGATTAGGACAGGAACTCATCCCAGATAATCAGTGATTGATTAGGACAGATATCATCCCAGATAATCAGTGATTGATTAGGACAGGATCTCATCCCAGATAATCAGTGATTGATTAGGACAGGAGCTCATCCCAGATAATCAGTGATTGATTAGGACAGGATCTCATCCCAGATAATCAGTGATTGATTAGGACAGGAACTCATCCCAGATAATCAGTGATTGATTAGGACAGGAGCTCATCCCAGATAATCAGTGATTGATTAGGACAGGAACTCATCCCAGAGAATCAGTGATTGATTAGGACAGGAACTCATCCCAGATAATCAGTGATTGATTAGGACAGGAACTCATCCCAGATAATCTGTGATTGATTAGGACAGGAGCTCATCCCAGATAACCAGTGATTGATTAGGACAGGAGCTCATCCCAGATAATCAGTGATTGATTAGGACAGGATCTCATCCCACATAATCAGTGATTGATTAGGACAGGATCTCATCCCAGATAATCAGTGATTGATTAGGACAGGAGATCATCCCAGATAATCAGTGATTGATTAGGACAGGGGCTCATCCCAGATAGTCAGTGATTGATTAGGACAGGAACTCATCCCAGATAATCAGTGATTGATTAGGACAGGATCTCATCCCAGATAATCAGTGATTGATTAGGACAGGAGATCATCCCAGATAATCAGTGATTGATTAGGACAGGGGCTCATCCCAGATAGTCAGTGATTGATTAGGACAGGAACTCATCCCAGATAATCAGTGATTGATTAGGACAGGATCTCATCCCAGATAATCAGTGATTGATTAGGACAGGAACTCATCCCAGATAATCAGTGATTGATTAGGACAGGAACTAATCCCAGATAATCAGTGATTGATTAGGACAGGAACTCATCCCAGATAATCAGTGATTGATTAGGACAGGACCTCATCCCAGATAATCAGTGATTGATTAGGACAGGAACTCATCCCAGATAATCAGTGATTGATTAGGACAGGAACTCATCCCAGATAATCAGTGATTGATTAGGACAGGAGATCATCCCAGATAATCAGTGATTGATTAGGACAGGAGATCATCCCAGATAATCAGTGATTGATTAGGACAGGATCTCATCCCAGATAATCAGTGATTGATTAGGACAGGAACTCATCCCAGATAATCAGTGATTGATTAGGACCGGAGATCATCCCAGATAATCAGTGATTGATTAGGACAGGAACTCATCCCAGATAATCAGTGATTGATTAGGACAGGAGATCATCCCAGATAATCAGTGATTGATTAGGACAGGAGCTCATCCCAGATAATCAGTGATTGATTAGGACAGGAACTCATCCCAGATAATCAGTGATTGATTAGGACAGGAGATCATCCCAGATAATCAGTGATTGATTAGGACAGGAACTCATCCCAGATAATCAGTGATTGATTAGGACAGGAACTCATCCCAGATAATCAGTGATTGATTAGGACAGGAACTCATCCCAGATAATCAGTGATTGATTAGGACAGGATCTCATCCCAGATAATCAGTGATTGATTAGGACAGGAACTCATCCCAGATAATCAGTGATTGATTAGGACAGGAGATCATCCCAGATAATCAGTGATTGATTAGGACAGGAGATCATCCCAGATAATCAGTGATTGATTAGGACAGGAGATCATCCCAGATAATCAGTGATTGATTAGGACAGGACCTCATCCCAGATAATCAGTGATTGATTAGGACAGGAATCATCCCAGATAATCAGTGATTGATTAGGACAGGATCTCATCAAAGATAATCAGTGATTGATTAGGACAGGAACTCATCCCAGATAATCAGTGATTGATTAGGACAGGAACTCATCCCAGATAATCAGTGATTGATTAGGACAGGAGATCATCCCAGATAATCAGTGATTGATTAGGACAGGAGATCATCCCAGATAATCAGTGATTGATTAGGACAGGAACTCATCCCAGATAATCAGTGATTGATTAGGACAGGAACTCATCCCAGATAATCAGTGATTGATTAGGACAAGAACTCATCCCAGATAATCAGTGATTGATTAGGACAGGATCTCATCCCAGATAATCAGTGATTGATTAGGACAGGAACTCATCCCAGATAATCAGTGATTGATTAGGACAGGAGATCATCCCAGATAATCAGTGATTGATTAGGACAGGAGATCATCCCAGATAATCAGTGATTGATTAGGACAGGAGATCATCCCAGATAATCAGTGATTGATTAGGACAGGACCTCATCCCAGATAATCAGTGATTGATTAGGACAGGAACTCATCCCAGATAATCAGTGATTGATTAGGACAGGATCTCATCCCAGATAATCAGTGATTGATTAGGACAGGACCTCATCCCAGACAATCAGTGATTGATTAGGACAGGACCTCATCCCAGACAATCAGTGATTGATTAGGACAGGACCTCATCCCAGATAATCAGTGATTGATTAGGACAGGATCTCATCCCAGATAATCAGTGATTGATTAGGACAGGAGCTCATCCCAGATAATCAGTGATTGATTAGGACAGGAACTCATCCCAGATAATCAGTGATTGATTAGGACAGGAGATCATCCCAGATAATCAGTGATTGATTAGGACAGGAGATCATCCCAGATAATCAGTGATTGATTAGGACAGGAGATCATCCCAGATAATCAGTGATTGATTAGGACAGGACCTCATCCCAGATAATCAGTGATTGATTAGGACAGGAACTCATCCCAGATAATCAGTGATTGATTAGGACAGGATCTCATCCCAGATAATCAGTGATTGATTAGGACAGGAACTCATCCCAGATAATCAGTGATTGATTAGGACAGGAGATCATCCCAGATAATCAGTGATTGATTAGGACAGGAGATCATCCCAGATAATCAGTGATTGATTAGGACAGGAGATCATCCCAGATAATCAGTGATTGATTAGGACAGGACCTCATCCCAGATAATCAGTGATTGATTAGGACAGGACCTCATCCCAGACAATCAGTGATTGATTAGGACAGGATCTCATCCCAGATAATCAGTGATTGATTAGGACAGGATCTCATCCCAGATAATCAGTGATTGATTAGGACAGGAGATCATCCCAGATAATCAGTGATTGATTAGGACAGGATCTCATCCCAGATAATCAGTGATTGATTAGGACAGGATCTCATCCCAGATAATCAGTGATTGATTAGGACAGGAACTCATCCCAGATAATCAGTGATTGATTAGGACAGGAACTCATCCCAGATAATCAGTGATTGATTAGGACAGGAACTCATCCCAGATAATCAGTGATTGATTAGGACAGGAACTCATCCCAGATAATCAGTGATTGATTAGGACAGGAGCTCATCCCAGATAATCAGTGATTGATTAGGACAGGAGCTCATCCCAGATAATCAGTGATTGATTAGGACAGGAACTCATCCCAGATAATCAGTGATTGATTAGGACAGGATCTCACTGGAACTGAGTCCCGCCACCTCAAATGTTCTACTGCTCCAGTTCCTGCCCCTCTTATAGAATATTAGCTTTTTTAAATATTTTATTTTACCTTTATTTAACCAGGCAAGTCAGTTAAGAACAAATTCTTATTTTGAATGACGGCCTAGGAACCGTGGGTTAACTGCCTGTTCAGGGGCAGAACGACAGATGTACCTTGTCAGCTCGGGGGTTTGAACTCGCAACCTTCCGGTTACTAGTCCAACGCTCTAACCACTAAGCTACCCTGCCGCCCCTTGACAGAATATGCATTACATTTGCTTACTGCTGAGAGCTAAAATGGTCGGCTTGACATACCAATATTGACGTTGAATCAACGAGGATATTTAAAAATATATACATGTGTCTAAACCATGCGTCTTCAATGACATCAAAGAAATGCTATATACAGTACAAGGTGAAGCAGTGGAGTGGGAGGAGTTCCCATATTGCCCACATGGTCCATCAATAGCTCTGGTCCATGGTGTTATGTGTGGCTTGCTGATGCTGAGCCTTCTGTGAAGCTGAAAGTAGTGCCCTGGGCCAGAGCTAGTCCAACATAGTGTCTCCTAGCTGTAGTAAAGATAGATCCAGGGGTTGGTACAGCTGTTTAGACTGGCAAGCAGCATGATGATGACAAACAATGGACCTGAGAGAGAGAGAGAGAGAGAGAGAGAGAGACACTACAGGTTTCCACAGAAAGAATGGGAAAGGTCATGCAAATCAATGGAACTGGAGGCCAATCAGTGTGATTAAACTAGATACCTGTGGCTTCTAGATACCTGTGGCTTCTATGGCTTCTAGATACCTGTGGCTTCTAGATACCTGTGGCTTCTAGATACCTGTAGCTTCTAGATACCTGTGTTCCTAACAATGTAGTAAAATGACAAGCAGGTACACAAATAAAATCGAATTTACCATTTGTGGGCGCTGTACTGGGACTCCATGCAGACCACAACTGGACCACAAAGAAGGGGCTCCAGCATATCGAGTAGACCATAATGATGACGAATGTCATTTTGACCGTCTTCAACATCGCGCTCGAGACCCCTTTGGTGCCCGTGCGCCTGTCGCTCGTGGAAGCCTGGAGCGCCTTTCTCTTCATGTTAAAGTATATCCCCGTGCATATTTTAATCTGGCAGTACAGCAAGATGATAACCGGGAGAACAAACACTGATAAAGTAATCCAGCTGATGTATATCTTAGAACCCCAAGGTTCGATAAATGTCGCCCAACAATCATACAGGTTGTCCTCTAGTTCTTGGAGTGAGAAGATGAAGAGTTGCGGAGTGCTGAAAGCCAGAGAGATCAGCCACGCTGCGCCTATGGCGACGTACCTCTTAAAAGAACCCTTCAAGAACGACACCATGGGTTTGCAGACCGCATGGTACCGATCTATGGTCATGGCCACTATCATGTATGTGGAGGCGAACATCCCAACCACCTGAAGATATTTCACCGACCTACAGACGAAATCTGAGCCCCGGAACCGGTGCGTAATCTCCATGCAGAGCTGCGGTAGGACTTGGAAGAAAGCGACCACTAGGTCCGCAAAACACAGGTGCAGAAGGAACAGTTGAGTCCTTGTATTCATCTTGCGCTTCGTCCAAAGTGCATGCAGAAGGCACAAATTTCCACATGTGGCTAAGACAAAAATCAATCCCAAAACCCCAGCTTTTATAAGCGCAAAGTCGTGTTCACCTGTTTCATCAGTTCCTCCCGCGTCCTCCCGCTCCGAACTGCCATTGCCACTATAATTGAGTTGTAAACTCATTGTCCCTTACAAGATTTTTTGGTTACCATTTTTTTCCGTTGTTAATTATGTTCAGAAAATTAGGTGCAATACTTTCCTATTGGCAATTCGGCCACTATCTCTCGCCTATGATGCGCAGTAGCTCTGCGCGGCAACAACAAGTGCTTTAGCTGGTAGCAGCGTCGTATTTGCCTGACGACTCGCCCTGACGACTGAATTTGCTGCTCCATTGATAGCTACATACCTTCAAAAAACGTCAGTTTGGCCGCCCGGCGCTATGTGGTTGGGTAACCCTGCAAGCGTCGTCTGTCTATGACATTTTGTACGGGCCATCACCGTCCAAGAAAAGATGGGCAGCAACGACAGGTGCACCAGAGCTGGAGGCCTGTTTAAATATGTCTCTGGATGCACGGGTGAAATCAGAATGTGCTGTATAGGTAGGTGCGCAGTGCGCTTTCCCAGAGTGTAATGAACATCTAGGCTACATGTTCAATATGAACACCTCCCCTGGCTTCACACGTGAGTGCACATTCATTTCCTTCAATGTCCCTCATTTCCATTTTCTGTCAATATTAATTGTAGACAAAGACCAGTACTTTGTGACCATCAGCCACATGGGCCTAATGAAAAGCCTTTCTTCCACAGAATACAAAAGGAACAGACGACATCCACCCCTAAACTAGACTCTTTCCAATTGAATCCATGTTGCATATGATTGATAAAAGTCAGGTATAAGGACTTGTATCCTTTACAATGTAATGTAAAAGAACATTGGTGTTTCCCCTCAGCATCCATGTATCAACATGACCCATGTCGATTTAGAAGCATTTCCCCTCTGCATCCATGTATCAACATGACCCATGTTGATTTAGAAGCATTTCCCCTCAGCATCCATGTATCAACATGACTCATGTCGATTTAGAAGCATTTCCCCTCAGCATCCATGTATCAACATGACCCATGTCGATTTAGAAGCATTTCCCCTCAGCATCCATGTATCAACATGACCCATGTCGATTTAGAAGCATTTCCCCTCAGCATCCATGTATCAACATGACCCATGTCGATTTAGAAGCATTTCCCCTCAGCATCCATGTATCAACATGACCCATGTCGATTTAGAAGCATTTCCCCTCAGCATCCATGTATCAACATGACCCATGTTGATTTAGAAGCATTTCCCCTCTGCATCCATGTATCAACATGACCCATGTCGATTTAGAAGCATTTCCCCTCAGCATCCATGTATCAACATGACCCATGTCGATTTAGAAGCATTTCCCCTCAGCATCCATGTATCAACATGACCCATGTCGATTTAGAAGCATTTCCCCTCTGCATCCATGTATCAACATGACTCATGTCGATTTAGAAGCATTTCCCCTCAGCATCCATGTATCAACATGACCCATGTCGATTTAGAAGCATTTCCCCTCAGCATCCATGTATCAACATGACCCATGTTGATTTAGAAGCATTTCCCCTCAGCATCCATGTATCAACATGACTCATGTCGATTTAGAAGCATTTCCCCTCAGCATCCATGTATCAACATGACCCATGTCGATTTAGAAGCATTTCCCCTCAGCATCCATGTATCAACATGACCCATGTCGATTTAGAAGCATTTCCCCTCAGCATCCATGTATCAACATGACCCATGTCGATTTAGAAGCATTTCCCCTCAGCATCCATGTATCAACATGACCCATGTTGATTTAGAAGCATTTCCCCTCAGCATCCATGTATCAACATGACTCATGTCGATTTAGAAGCATTTCCCCTCAGCATCCATGTATCAATCCTTCGCTTCTGAGTGTTACAGTGTGCAACCCATGTCGATTTAGAAGCATTTCCCTCTGCATCCATGTATCAACATGACCCATGTTGATTTAGAAGCATTTCCCCTCAGCATCCATGTATCAACATGACCCATGTCGATTTAGAAGCATTTCCCCTCAGCATCCATGTATCAACATGACCCATGTCGATTTAGAAGCATTTCCCCTCAGCATCCATGTATCAACATGACCCATGTTGATTTAGAAGCATCAAGTCAACATCTGTATTGACTGGTCACTTCATATTCCTGGAGAAAATTAATTCATAGAGATGCAGACTGTGGTAAATGTCATATTGTGAAATGATGTGTTTCTACCGTTACTCTGGGCTCTGTGAGAGCACTTCTCTCTGTCCTGTTTCACCCAGGTCCTTTGTGACAGTCGTGAAGAAAATATAATTTGTACAGTACTTATCAGCAGGGAGGCACATATCTGACAGGATGTATTGAAGCTGAGATTTGTGTCTAGAAGCTTGCAGATCCTTCGCTTCTGAGTGTTACAGTGTGCTGAGTGCTGTTATTCATTATCCACAACCTCTCCACACCATGACTGTGTCCCAAATGGCACCCACCTACATAGTGCACTACTTTAGACCCATGGGCCCTGGTCAAAAGTAGCCATATAGGGAATAGGATGCCATTTGGGTCCATGCCACATCATGCTAGAATAAAAGACTGTTCTACTTCAGTGTGAGGACACACCGACACTGTTTATGGTGCTGTTAAGTACCATAAAGTCTATTATGCAGTTCATGCCACCCATCATGCCACCTGTCCATACCACCCGTCCAAGCCACCCATCATGCTACCTGTCCATGCCACCCATCATGCCACTCATCCATGCCACCTGTCCATGCTTCCTGTCCATGCCACCTGTCCATGCCACCCATCGTGCCACCTGTCCATGCCACCTGTCCATGCTTCCTGTCCATGCTTCCTGTCCATGCCACCCATCATGCCACCCATCATGCCACCTGTCCATGCCACCCATCATGCCACCCATCATGCCACCCATCATGCCACCTGTCCATGCCACCCATCATGCCACCCATCATGCCACCCATCATGCCACCTGTCCATGCCACCCGTCCATGCCACCTGTCCATGCCACCCATCCAAGCCACCCATCATGCTACCTGTCCATGCCACCCATCATGCCACTCATCCATGCCACCCACCCATGCCACCCATCCATTCCATCCATGCCACCTGTCCATGCCACATGCCATGCCACCTGTCCATGCCACCTGCCATTACACCCATCCATGCCACCTGTCCATGCCACTCATCCATGCCACCTGTCCATGCCACCTGTCCATGCCACCTGCCATGCCAGCCATCCATGCCACCCGTCATGCCACTGGTCATGCCACCCATCCATGCCACTGGTCATGCCACTGGTCATGCCACCCGTCTATGCCATCCATCCATGCCACACGTCCATGCCACCCATCCATGCCACACGTCCATGCCACACGTCCATGCCACTGGTCATGCCACCCATCCATGCCACACGTCCATGCCACCCATCCATGCCACACGTCCATGCCACTGGTCATGCCACCCGTCCATGCCACCCATCCATGCCACCCGTCCATGCCACCTGTCATGCCACCTGTCATGCCACCCATCTATGCCACCCGTCTATGCCACCCATCTATGCCAACCGTCCATGCCACCTGTCTATGCCACCTGTCTATGCCACCTGTCCATGCCACCTGTCCATGCCACCCATCTATGCCACCCGTCCATGCCACCCATCTATGCCACCCGTCCATGTCACCTGTCTATGCCAACTGTCCATGCCACCCATCTATGCCACCTGTCCATGCCAACCGTCCATGCCACCTGTCTATGCCAACCGTCCATGCCACCCATCTATGCCACCTGTCCATGCCAACCGTCCATGCCACCTGTCTATGCCAACCGTCCATGCCACCCATCTATGCCACCTGTCCATGCCAACCGTCCATGCCACCTGTCTATGCCAACCGTCCATGCCACCCATCTATGCCACCTGTCTATGCCACCCGTCCATCAATCAATCAAATGTATTTATTTATAAAGCCCTTCTTCCATCAGCCGATGTCACAAAGTGCTGTCCAGAAACCCAGCCTGAAACCCCAAACCGCAAGCAATGCAGATGTAGAAGCACGGTGGCTAGGAAAAACTCCCTAAAAGGTTGGAACCTAGGAAGAAACCTAGAGAAAAACCAGGCTCTGAGGGGTGGCCAGTCCTCTTCTGGCTGTGCCAGGTAGAGATTATAACAGTACATGACCAAGATGTTCAAAAGTTCATAGATGACCAGCAGGGTCAAATAATAATAGTCACAATGGTTGTCGAGGGTGCAACAGGTCAGCACCTCAGGAGTAAATGTCAGTTGGCTTTTCATATCCGATCATTTATGCCACCCATTATGCCACCCGTCATGCCGCCCATCATGCCACCCATCATGCTCAGTGACAGGGAGAAATGTGATCAGGGCAACATACATACAGACGTAATGTGCATATATTAGTGATGCTCTAAAGCTCGCTGTCGTAAAGCAAGTCAGAAATAGACCCTTTTAGATGATTCATCCAGTGTTTATCATGTTTCCACTGCTGCATCTTCTGTCTTCACACATCAACTTTTACACAGCATGTCCTCTATGCCGAATATATATATATATATCGTTGTTGTTCCCCAATGGCTCTGAGCTACACTGAAATACACTCTGAAATGAATCTGGAGTGGTGCAGTAAAGGTGTATCTAGCTACAGTATACAGTAGATCTGAGCTACACTGAAATACACTCTGAAATGATTCTGGAGTGGGGCAGTAAAGCTGTATCTAACTACAGTATACAGTAGATCTGAGCTACACTGAAATACACTCTGAAATGATTCTGGAGTGGTGCAGTAAAGCTGTATCTAACTACAGTATACAGTAGATCTGAGCTACACTGAAATACACTCTGAAATGATTCTGGAGTGGTGCAGTAAAGCTGTATCTAGCTACAGTATACAGTAGATCTGAGCTACACTGAAATACACTCTGAAATGAATGCAGTAAAGCTGTATCTAGCTACAGTATACAGTAGATCTGAGCTACACTGAAATACACTCTGAAATTATTCTGGAGTGGTGCAGTAAAGCTGTATCTAACTACAGTATACAGTAGATCTGAGCTACACTGAAATACACTCTGAAATGATTCTGGAGTGGGGCAGTAAAGCTGTATCTAGCTACAGTATACAGTAGATCTGAGATACACTGAAATACACTCTGAAATGAATCTGGAGTGGTGCAGTAAAGCTGTATCTAACTACAGTATACAGTAGATCTGAGCTACACTGAAATACACTCTGAAATGATTCTGGAGTGGTGCAGTAAAGCTGTATCTAGCTACAGTATACAGTAGATCTGAGCTACACTGAAATACACTCTGAAATGAATCTGGAGTGAAGCTGTATCTAGCTACAGTATACAGTAGATCTGAGCTACACTGAAATACACTCTGAAATGATTCTGGAGTGGTGGAGTAAAGCTGTATCTAACTACAGTATACAGTAGATCTGAGCTACACTGAAATACACTCTGAAATGATTCTGGAGTGGTGCAGTAAAGCTGTATCTAACTACAGTATACAGTAGATCTGAGCTACACTGAAATACACTCTGAAATGAATCTGGAGTGGGGCAGTAAAGCTGTATCTAGCTACAGTATACAGTAGATCTGAGCTACACTGAAATACACTCTGAAATTATTCTGGAGTGGTGCAGTAAAGCTGTATCTAGCTACAGTATACAGTAGATCTGAGCTACACTGAAATACACTCTGAAATGATTCTGGAGTGGTGCAGTAAAGCTGTATCTAGCTACAGTATACAGTAGATCTGAGCTACACTGAAATACACTCTGAAATGATTCTGGAGTGGGGCAGTAAAGCTGTATCTAGCTACAGTATACAGTAGATCTGAGCTACACTGAAATACACTCTGAAATGAATCTGGAGTGAAGCTGTATCTAGCTACAGTATACAGTAGATCTGAGCTACACTGAAATACACTCTGAAATGAATCTGGAGTAAAGCTGTATCTAGCTACAGTATACAGTAGATCTGAGCTACACTGAAATACACTCTGAAATGAATCTGGAGTAAAGCTGTATCTAGCTACAGTATACAGTAGATCTGAGCTACACTGGCCACTTTGAAATGATTCTGAAGTGGCGCTGTAACACCACATAGCAATAACTGCAATTTTTGTCTTCTATGATGCCCTGGGATTCCCAATATCCCCACTCAGTGTGATTCATCTTTAGGTTGTGGAGCATCGCTCACTGTGTACAATAGACTTTAGAATGAATCTGGAGTCATGCAATAAAGCCATATGAGTGTAATGGACTTCTATATGACCTCATGGGATTCTCTATATGCTCAGTCAATTCAATTCAATTCAATTCAAGGGCTTTATTGGCATGGGAAACATGTGTTAACATTGCCAAAGCAAGTGAGGTAGACAACATACAAAGTGAATATATAAGGTGAAAAACAACAAAAATGAACAGTAAACATTACACATACAGAAGTTTCAAAACAGTAAAGACATTACAAATGTCATATTATATATATATACAGTGTTTTAACAATGTACAAATAGTTAAAGGACACAAGATAAAATAAATAAGCATAAATATGGGTTGTATTTACAATGGTGTTTGTTCTTCACTGGTTGCCCTTTTCTCGTGGCAACAGGTCACAAATCTTGCTGCTGTGATGGCACACTGTGGTATTTCACCCAGTAGATATGGGAGTTTTTCAAAATTGGATTTGTTTTCGAATTCTTTGTGGATCTGTGTGATCTGGGGGAAATATGTATCTCTAATATGGTCATACATTGGGCAGGAGGTTAGGAAGTGCAGCTCAGTTTCCACCTCATTTTGTGGGCAGTGAGCACATAGCCTGTCTTCTCTTGAGAGCCATGTCTGCCTACGGCGGCCTTTCTCAATAGCAAGGCTATGCTCACTGAGTCTGTACATTGTCAAAGCTTTCCTTAATTTTGGGTCAGTCACAGTGGTCAGGTATTCTGCCGCTGTGTTCTCTCTGTGTAGGGCCAAATAGCATTCTAGTTTGCTCTGTTTCTGTTTCAGTCTCTGTGTGAATCATCTATCGGTTCCAAACATCTGACCATCTCTCTGTGTCTTGTTTACCCCTATCATCAACCTTACCTATACGGCTCCAGGGAGCACGGTGCAAGACCTGGTTGCTATGGGGACTTGTCGTTTTTAAGAGGGAAGGGGAACTTGAATTGGATTGCGCCACTAATATATGGAATTATCTGCTGCCCTTCATAGAAAGGAACAAAATTTCAACGTTTACTATTGAGTCACTTCAGAGCACTGTGACAGGAATCTGGATACAGTGTATAATCAGAGAAGGCTTTTCTTCTATAGATGACAGAACAATGATGACATATGACATAATAATGATATATGACATAATGACATATGACATAATAATGGGTTTGCTTCTGCTGTATGTTTTTGATGACCTCTATTGAAACTGTTATTACTGTTTGAATGGAACAAAGTGGGAGGGTTTTTGCTATAAAACATCCATGCATCCATATATACACAAACACAAAAATGTAATTGTGTTTAATTTTGTCAGCTAGGATCAACAGGAATATCCAGCAGCACTGTGCCTCTGTGGGTTGTTTCTGTGTTCCTCCAGCAGCACTGTGCCTCTGTGGGTTGTTTCTGTGTTCCTCCAGCAGCACCGTGCCTCTGTGGGTTGTTTCTGTGTTCCTCCAGCAGCACTGTGCCTCTGTGGGTTGTTTCTGTGTTCCTCCAGCAGCACTGTGCCTCTGTGGGTTGTTTCTGTGTTCCTCCAGCAGCACTGTGCCTCTGTGGGTTGTTTCTGTGTTCCTCCAGCAGCACTGTGCCTCTGTGGGTTGTTTCTGTGTTCCTCCAGCAGCACCGTGCCTCTGTGGGTTGTTTCTGTGTTCCTCCAGCAGCACTGTGCCTCTGTGGACTGTTTCTGTGTTCCTCCAGCAGCACTGTGCCTCTGTGGGTTGTTTATGTGTTCCTCCAGCAGCACTGTGCCTCTGTGGGTTGTTTCTGTGTTCCTCCAGCAGCACTGTGCCTCTGTGGGTTGTTTCTGTGTTCCTCCAGCAGCACCGTGCCTCTGTGGGTTGTTTCTGTGTTCCTCCAGCAGCACTGTGCCTCTGTGGGTTGTTTCTGTGTTCCTCCAGCAGCACTGTGCCTCTGTTTCTGTGGGTTGTTTCTGTGTTCCTCCAGCAGCACTGTGCCTCTGTGGGTTGTTTCTGTGTTCCTCCAGCAGCACTGTGCCTCTGTGGGTTGTTTCTGTGTTCCTCCAGCAGCACTGTGCCTCTGTGGGTTGTTTCTGTGTTCCTCCAGCAGCACTGTGCCTCTGTGGGTTGTTTCTGTGTTCCTCCAGCAGCACCGTGCCTCTGTGGGTTGTTTCTGTGTTCCTCCAGCAGCACTGTGCCTCTGTGTGTTGTTTCTGTGTTCCTCCAGCAGCACTGTGCCTCTGTGGGTTGTTTCTGTGTTCCTCCAGCAGCACTGTGCCTCTGTGGGTTGTTTCTGTGTTCCTCCAGCAGCACTGTGCCTCTGTGGGTTGTTTCTGTGTTCCTCCAGCAGCACCGTGCCTCTGTGGGTTGTTTCTGTGTTCCTCCAGCAGCACTGTGCCTCTGTGGGTTGTTTCTGTGTTCCTCCAGCAGCACTGTGCCTCTGTGGGTTGTTTCTGTGTTCCTCCAGCAGCACTGTGCCTCTGTGGGTTGTTTCTGTGATCCTCCAGCAGCACCGTGCCTCTGTGGGTTGTTTCTGTGTTCCTCCAGCAGCACTGTGCATCGGTGGGCTGTTTTTGTGTTCCTCCAGCAGCACTGTGCCTCTGTGGGTTGTTTCTGTGCTCCTCCAGCAGCACTGTGCCTCTGTGGGTTGTTTCTGTGTTCCTCCAGCAGCACTGTGCCTCTGTGGACTGTTTCTGTGCTCCTCCAGCAGCACTGTGCCTCTGTGGACTGTTTCTGTGTTCCTCCAGCAGCACTGTGCCTCTGTGGGTTGTTTCTGTGTTCCTCCAGCAGCACTGTGCCTCTGTGGGTTGTTTCTGTGCTCCTCCAGCAGCACTGTGCCTCTGTGGGCTGTTTCTGTGCTCCTCCAGCAGCACTGTGCCTCTGTGGACTGTTTCTGTGCTCCTCCAGCAGCACTGTGCCTCTGTGGACTGTTTCTGTGTTCCTCCAGCAGCACTGTGCCTCTGTGGACTGTTTCTGTGTTCCTCCAGCAGCACTGTGCCTCTGTGGACTGTTTCTGTGTTCCTCCAGCAGCACTGTGCCTCTGTGGGCTGTTTCTGTGTTCCTCCAGCAGCACTGTGCCTCTGTGGGTTGTTTCTGTGTTCCTCCAGCAGCACTGTGCCTCTGTGGGTTGTTTCTGTGTTCCTCCAGCAGCACTGTGCCTCTGTGGGCTGTTTCTGTGTTCCTCCATGTTATTACACTCTGTACCAGAGAGTCATTTATTCAACTGGTCTATGCCCACTACTGGTGATGTAGCTACTGTTGTGTCATGTAATAAGGGTGGAAATCCAATAAACACATTGAGAACTCTATGGACCTTTAGAGCGGGAACAGGAACAGGAACAGGAACAGATACAGGCACAGGAACAGGCACAGGAACAGGAACAGGAACAGGCACAGGAACAGAACAGGCACAGGAACAGGAACAGGCACAGGAACAGGAACAGAAACAGGAACAGGCACAGGAACAGGAACAGGAACAGGCACAGGAACAGGAACAGGAACAGGAACAGGCACAGGCACAGGCACAGGCACAGGCACAGGCACAGGAACAGGAACAGGAACAGGCACAGGAACAGACACAGGAACAGGAACAAGAACAGGAACAGACACAGGCACAGACAGACACAGTAACAGACACAGACACGGGAAAAGACACAGGAACATGCACAGACACGGGAACAGGCACAGACACAGTAACATGCACAGTAACAGACACAGGAACAGTAACAGACACAGGAACAGGCACAGGAACAGGAACAGACACAGGCACAGGCAGACACAGTAACAGACACAGGAACAGGAACAGGCAAAGTAACAGACACAGTAACAGGCACAGTAACAGACACAGGAACAGACACAGTAACAGGCAAAGTAACAGACACAGACAGAGTAACAGGCACAGTAACAGACACAGACACAGTAACAGACACAGGAACAGGCAAAGGAACAGGCACAGTAACAGACACAGTAACAGGCACAGTAACAGGCACAGTAACAGGAACAGACACAGGCACAGTAACAGGAACAGACACAGGAACAGGCACAGACACAGGAACAGACACAGTAACAGGAACAAACACAGGAACAGGCACAGTAACAGGAACAAACACAGGCACAGACACAGGAACAGGCACAGGAACAGGTTCCATTTGGGACCCATCCAGACAGTGGTTTTACATTGAGGTTTGTGAGAATTCGTGGGCACCCCATTATGAGACCTGAATGGACCTTGGCCAATTACCTTTGTTGAAGTCAATGTTCCTCCCAACCATGCTGTATCAAGATAAGAGACAGGCAAAAACCACTGAGCTCATTTGACATTTGCACACCTTGCTGACATTTCACACTGCATGTTGTTGAACGAGACTCTGCATGGAATAATCCATAGTAGAGATAGATACATCCTCAATGGGATGATCAGTGACTGATCTCTAAATCATCCATATTTCATTTGCATCACATGTTGATATTGTATTTTATCAATTGAACAATCCTCCTCTTGTGATTGGGTTAACAACAGAAATAATAATGTTATAGATAAACCATTAGCTACTTTCGGTAGTGGGCTGTATGTGGCTATGTCGCTCTCCATGATGCTGGAATGTTGGAGATTACAATCGGATGCACACTCCATCTAGATTTGATCAAATCATTAGTTCATACTCTAATTGGTGAAATAAACATTTGTGCCAAACATAAGTAATACAAATGAGTCATGCGGAATGATTTTTCTCCTATTTAAATTAAATTAAATACTGTAGCTGTTCCACAATGAAACGTAATGATTCACACAGGGAGGATTATCTCACATAAAATGCTGCCCTCTAGTGTTACAGAGCAGTCAATGCTGCCCTCTAGTGTTACAGAGCAGTCAATGCGGCCCTCTAGTGTTACAGAGCAGTCAATGCTGCCCTCTAGTGTTACAGAGCAGTCAATGCTGCCCTCTAGTGTTACAGAGCAGTCAATGCTGCCCTCTAGTGTTACAGAGCAGTCAATGCTGCCCTCTAGTGTTACAGAGCAGTCAATGCTGCCCTCTAGTGTTACAGAGCAGTCAATGCTGCCCTCTAGTGTTACAGAGCAGTCAATGCTGCCCTCTAGTGTTACAGAGCAGTCAATGCTGCCCTCTAGTGTTACAGAGCAGTCAATGCTGCCCTCTAGTGTTACAGAGCAGTCAATGCTGCCCTCTAGTGTTACAGAGCAGTCAATGCTGCCCTCTAGTGTTACAGAGCAGTCAATGCTGCCCTCTAGTGTTACAGAGCAGTCAATGCTGCCCTCTAGTGTTACAGAGCAGTCAATGCTGCCCTCTAGTGTTACAGAGCAGTCAATGCTGCCCTCTAGTGTTACAGAGCAGTCAATGCATGCCCTCTCGTGGTTAGCGGTTGACGTGCCTATGAAACAGCCAATCGAGAAGCAGAGCACCGTAACGTGATCTATTGTATATTTACACATTTCCTGTTTTCCTTAGCGAGCAGATCTGTCAATAAAACGCTGACTATTCAGGTAATTTCCTTGGGTGAAATGTTACATTTGTCTAGGTGTTTATCATAATCTACAAAACACCTTTTGAAATGGGCTGTCGTAAACTCAATGATGATTGGCGAGCTGATGCTGCTTTGCCAGTTAGCTAACCCAGCATAAAATAAATTAACGTTAGGTACTAGCTGCTGTGTTGTATCGCTAGTTAGCAAAAAAAAACGACCGAGTTGTTGTAAAACACATAGTTTCGCTGATATGCAGCTATGTTTTTTTTCCAACTCTTCGCAGTGAAGGCAGTGGTCCCTTTATTGATACAAGCCCATGTAAATGACTCGTGTGTTCCTCTTTGGCCTGGAAATGTCCTCGCTAGGTAACGTTAGGTGTCTCATACGAGATGAATATTCGCCACAGAAACGTTAGCTGTCCATTCCAATGTTTACATTGCTAAAAGTCGACAGTATTCTGGAGCAACGTTTTGCTCTCGATGACGTCTTTCAGCCACTTCTCCCTGAACCTCGTTTCCCCTGGCCTGTGTGTCAGCCTGTTCGACTCCACTAGAAAGTACACCTCCACGGGCAAAGTCTGAGGTTTGATCTTGGAAATCACAATGACAAAGTAGACACTGGCAGTCGCCTTGGGGATCGGGGTGCGTCGGGTAGGGATGCTCCATTGTGCCCGGTAGTGGTACTGTTTGTGAAACTCATGATCCGTCTCCTCGAGGAATACTAGGCTAAAAAGCCAGCTGGTGTGCACCTCCCATGTGTGGATGTACTCCTCGATTCGCACTTTCCCCAGTTCAATTGTAAAGTCCTTGCAAGTTATCCATTCTATGTTTCTAAACTCGTATTCGGTGGAGTCTTCCACCACTTGCTGGCCGAGGGCACCGCGTGCGTTCTCCAGTACATTTTTCACGATTTCAGATGCTCTCAAGCTTAGGTTTGATGAAGGCCTCTCGTCCATCGTGTTTCTCTTCGAAACTTACGTTGATAAAGTATTTGGAAACCCGTAGATATCATTCGTTTTCTACACTGGAAAACGAATGTTGTTGTTTTGAAAGGTTTCCATGGCTACCATGGAACAGAAGGAACATCCGGGGATTTGATAGCACTGGTTGGCCATTCAAACCCTATCTATTTTTTTGTGTGGGACAAATACCTTTGTTCATTCTAATGAGGGGCTCCATTGTGGTTTTACTTTAGGCTAAATGATATGTTTATTTAGCTAGACTTTGCACAAAGTCCTCTGACATCCATTGGCTTTCTTTCTCAGATATTCTAGGAGGCAGCTTCATTCCTAGATGACCTATGCTGGATCAGAGCCAAGAGGACTGACCCAGTCTCCAGAGGTTGTCCTAACTGACCCAGTCTCCAGAGGTTGTCCTAACTGACCCAGTCTCCAGAGGTTGTCCTAACTGACCCAGTCTCCAGAGGTTGTCCTAACTGACCCAGTCTCCAGAGGTTGTCCTAACTGACCCAGTCTCCAGAGGTTGTCCTAACTGACCCAGTCTCCAGAGGTTGTCCTAACTGACCCAGTCTCCAGAGGTTGTCCTAACTGACCCAGTCTCCAGAGGTTGTCCTAACTGACCCAGTCTCCAGAGGTTGTCCTAACTGACCCAGTCTCCAGAGGTTGTCCTAACTGACCCAGTCTCCAGAGGTTGTCCTAACTGACCCAGTCTCCAGAGGTTGTCCTAACTGACCCAGTCTCCAGAGGTTGTCCTAACTGACCCAGTCTCCAGAGGTTGTCCTAACTGACCCAGTCTCCAGAGGTTGTCCTAACTGACCCAGTCTCCAGAGGTTGTCCTAACTGACCCAGTCTCCAGAGGTTGTCCTAACTGACCCAGTCTCCAGAGGTTGTCCTAACTGACCCAGTCTCCAGAGGTTGTCCTAACTGACCCAGTCTCCAGAGGTTGTCCTAACTGACCCAGTCTCCAGAGGTTGTCCTAACTGACCCAGTCTCCAGAGGTTGTCCTAACTGACCCAGTCTCCAGAGGTTGTCCTAACTGACCCAGTCTCCAGAGGTTGTCTAACTGACCCAGTCTCCAGACTGACCCAGTCTCCAGAGGTTGTCCTAACTGACCCAGTCTCCAGAGGTTGTCCTAACTGACCCAGTCTCCAGAGGTTGTCCTAACTGACCCAGTCTCCAGAGGTTGTCCTAACTGACCCAGTCTCCAGAGGTTGTCCTAACTGACCCAGTCTCCAGAGGTTGTCCTAACTGACCCAGTCTCCAGAGGTTGTCCTAACTGACCCAGTCTCCAGAGGTTGTCCTAACTGACCCAGTCTCCAGAGGTTGTCCTAACTGACCCAGTCTCCAGAGGTTGTCCTAACTGACCCAGTCTCCAGAGGTTGTCCTAACTGACCCAGTCTCCAGAGGTTGTCCTAACTGACCCAGTCTCCAGAGGTTGCCCTAACTGACCCAGTCTCCAGAGGTTGTCCTAACTGACCCAGTCTCCAGAGGTTGTCCTAACTGACCCAGTCTCCAGAGGTTGTCCTAACTGACCCAGTTCAGAGGTTGTCCTAACTGACCCAGTCTCCAGAGGTTGTCCTAACTGACCCAATCTCCAGAGGTTGTCCTAACTGACCCAGTCTCCAGAGGTTGTCCTAACTGACCCAGTCTCCAGAGGTTGTCCTAACTGACCCAGTCTCCAGAGGTTGTCCTAACTGACCCAGTCTCCAGAGGTTGTCCTAACTGACCCAGTCTCCAGAGGTTGTCCTATCAGTGACCCAGTCTCCAGAGGTTGTCCTAACTGACCCAGTCTCCAGGGGTTGTCCCAAACTGACCCAGTCTCCAGGGGTTGTCCTAACTGACCCAGTCTCAGAGGTTGTCCTAACTGACCCAGTCTCCAGAGGTTGTCCTAACTGACCCAGTCTCCAGAGGTTGTCCTAACTGACCCAGTCTCCAGAGGTTGTCCTAACTGACCCAGTCTCCAGAGTTGTCCTAACTACCCAGTCTCCAGAGATGTCCTAAGCCTGACCCAGTCTCCAGATGTCCTAACTGACCCAGTCTCCAGAGGCCTGTCTAACTGACCCAGTCTCAGAGGTTGTCCTAACTGACCCAGTCTCAGAGGTTGTCCTAACTGATCCAGTCTCCAGAGGTTGTCCTAACTGACCCAGTCTCCAGAGGTTGTCCTAACTGACCCAGTCTCCAGAGGTTGTCCTAACTGACCCAGTCTCCAGAGGTTGTCCTAACTGAACACAGACCACACAAGTGAAGGAGATGACCCATCAAGTCCTATTCCCGTATCATCACTGGCACAAGCAAGGCTGTAGTCCAGTCATACCATTTAACTCTCTCCTGTCTCTGGTGTGAGCTGCATGTCGCGGATCAGGAACACGCTCAACACTGTAACTAAAGCAGTAAGTGGCAGACCTCCTCTCCAAGATCTCCGCCTTAAGCCCAGTGCCGCAGCCGCCCATGCAGAGAAGGTAGATGGGCTGAGGAGGAGTGGAGCCTCTGACTCCATCTCCAACCCGGCAGCTAGTGACCCTTCAGCTGCTGCAATACACATGAAGCCACCAGAGCAGGATCAGACAGTAGGACAGGACCAGAACAATGGAGAGGAGGGGAAGGAGAATCAGCCACTTCAGGCTTTAGAGAAACCCTTCATGGCCAACGTCAAGCCCAAACAGAGCCTCGCCACATCAGTGGCTAACTCCGCCGCATCAGTGGCTATATCCACCGCTAGCTCCTCGTCAAGTTTAGAGAAACCCTTCATGGCCAACGTCAAGCCCAAACAGAGCCTCGCCACATCAGTGGCTAACTCCGCCGCATCAGTGGCTAGATCCACCGCTAGCTCCTCGTCAGCCATTGCCAAGCAGACGTTACAGCTGTTCCAACCAGAGGCCCTGTCCACCAACATGGACGAGACATACAGCACCTTGTCTCAACACGTCAACGACTACTTTGGGAGTTGTACGAGTCTATCAACAGGAGATGACAAGAAGCCTCACCATCTAAATGACAATGCTCAAGCATCCATGTCCTCCAAGCCTGCTCTCAGTCTACGCTATCAGAGTACTAAGAGCGGGGACCACATCCCCGTCTCAGTACCTGTGGCAGCTGAGACCAAGGCTATCCAGGGCAAGGCAGCTACCCCACAGCCGATTCCTCCCCTGGAGGAGGTTCGCCCAACCTCGGGTGTTCCCACCCGAGAGAGCCCTGCCACAGACAGTACTTCCTCTGACCCAGTCACCCATACCCCCACCCTAACACCCTCTAAAAAAGGGGGGTTTGGGCAGTATCTGTCTGACCCTCGTCCCAATGTTCAGGCATTCTTTGGCAACTACATAGCACCCTTGGTACCTAGTAAGTTCAGAGCTGACCCCAAGAGCGTCACAGCAGCAGTTGAAGAGAAGACTACTGAGGCGGCTGTGAGGAAGCCTGGAGAGAAGATGGAGACTGAGGAGGAGAAGAAGAATGCTGAAGAGGGGGCCAAGAAACTACTGCTGAGCCAGAGAGAGAAGGTACTGAAACTGATTCATATAAATCAATGATTCTTGTGAACGAATTAAAATTAACTTTTAATACCCTGTCAGTTTGAAGTGTCTTACCCTGTCAGTTTGAAGTGTCTTACCCTGTCAGTTTGAAGTGTCTTACCCTGTCCGTTTGAAGTGTCTTACCCTGTCCGTTTGAAGTGTCTTACCCTGTCCGTTTGAAGTGTCTTACCCTGTCCGTTTGAAGTGTCTTACCCTGTCCGTTTGAAGTGTCTTACCCTGTCCGTTTGAAGTGTCTTACCCTGTCCGTTTGAAGTTCATGTTCAATGATCTAGGACAGAGGGAAAACATTACACACAATGATTACCTTATATCTCATTTTGATATACATTTTTTAAAAAGGATCCTGGATATGTTCTGTGCCCTCCCATCCCAGATCATAGCCCGGGTGAGTATGGACAACAGGACCAGAGCCTTGGTGCAGGGCATCCAGAAAGCCACAGACATGAACATCCACACCAGCCGTGTGGAGGAGCTTAGCCTGCATCTTCTGGAGTACCCTGAGACACGCGGCGTGGCCGTCAAGGTGTGGGGCTGTTTCTGTAGACAATGTAAACTTCAATCCTTGTAGATATACTGTGGGTATATTTACATTCATATTTTAGTCATGTAGCAGAAGCTCTGATAGACCAACTTCCAATCAGTGCATTCAACTAAGATGGGTACATGTAGAAGTGTGTGAATTTCTCCCCCAGGAGAGGGTGATCCCGTGCCTGTTGCGTCTGAGGCAGACCAGAGACCCCCGGCTCCAGGCTGCAGTGAGAGAGGCCCTGGCCCTGGTGGGATACACAGACCCTGTGAAGGGCCAGGGTATACGGATCCTGGCCATCGATGGAGGGGGGACCAGGGGTCTGGTAGCCCTGCAGACCCTACACAAACTGCAGACACTGACGGGCAAACCCATCTACCAGCTGTTTGACTACATCTGTGGGGTCAGCACAGGTAGGCTGTTTCACCAAGCTCCCTGTATTGTCTACAACATGATATCGCTCCACACTACTAGGGCTGGTTTCCTAGACAGATCAGGCCTAGTCCTGAGAACAATTGTCCCAGCATCGTCAGGGTTAGGGGAGGGTTTGGGCCTGGCGCAAACCCTAGCGACTCCTGTGGTGGGCCTGGCGCATGTACTCTGACACGGTCGCCAGCTGTATGGTGTTTCCTCTGACACGTTGGTTCGGCTGGCTTCCGGGTTAAGCGAGCTGTGTGTCAAGAGGCAGTATGGCTTGGCGAGGTCGTGTTTCGGAGGACGCATGGCTCTCAACCTTCGCCTCTCCCTCTGTACGGGAGTTGCAGCGATGGGACAAGACTGTAACTACCAATTGGATATCATGACATTGGGGAGGATAATACTTTGTTTAAAATCTGAAAGTCCTGTTTGGCACGTGGCATCTTAACACGATGAACCCCTGTCCCTCAGGTGCCATCCTGGCCTTCATGTTGGGGCTGTTCCAGATTCCTCTGGATGATTGTGAGGAACTCTACAGGAAGCTGGGTTCTGATGTGTTCAAACAGAACGTCATCGTGGGAACCGTCAAGATGGGCTGGAGCCACGCCTTCTACGACAGCCAGATCTGGGAGAACATCCTCAAGTGAGTACAGTACCCTGCTGCTCCGACTAGGATACTGTCATGTCAGAAGAACCCTGCTGCTCCGACTAGTATACTGTCATGTCAGAACCCTGCTGCTCCGTACCCTGCTGCTCCGACTAGGATACTGTCATGTCAGTACCCTGCTGCTCCGACTAGTATACTGTCATGTCAGTACCCTGCTGCTCCGTACCCTGCTGCTCCGACTAGTATACTGTCATGTCAGTACCCTGCTGCTCCGTACCCTGCTGCTCCGACTAGGATACTGTCATGTCAGAACCCTGCTGCTCCGACTAGGATACTGTCATGTCAGTACCCTGCTGCTCCGACTAGGATACTGTCATGTCAGAACCCTGCTGCTCCGTACCCTGCTGCTCCGACTAGTATACTGTCATGTCAGAACCCTGCTGCTCCGTACCCTGCTGCTCCGTCTAGGGTACTGTCATGTCAGTACCCTGCTGCTCCGACTAGGATACTGTCATGTCAGAACCCTGCTGCTCCGTACCCTGCTGCTCCGTCTAGGGTACTGTCATGTCAGTACCCTGCTGCTCCGACTAGGATACTGTCATGTCAGTACCCTGCTGCTCCGTCTAGTACCCTGTCGTGTCAGTACCCTGCTGCTCCGTCTAGTACCCTGTCGTGTCAGTACCCTGCTGCTCCGACTAGTATACTGTCATGTCAGTACCCTGCTGCTCCGTCTAGTACCCTGTCGTGTCAGTACCCTGCTGCTCCGACTAGTATACTGTCATGTCAGTACCCTGCTGCTCCGTCTAGTATACTGTCATGTCAGTACCCTGCTGCTCCGTCTAGTATACTGTCATGTCAGTACCCTGCTGCTCCGTCTAGGATACTGTCATGTCAGAATCCTGCTGCTCCGTACCCTGCTGCTCCGACTAGTATACTGTCATGTCAGTAACCTGCTGCTCCGTCTAGGATACTGTCATGTCAGTACCCTGCTGCTCCGTCTAGTATACTGTCATGTCAGTACCCTGCTGCTCCGACTAGTATACTGTCATGTCAGTACCCTGCTGCTCCGTCTAGGATACTGTCATGTCAGTACCCTGCTGCTCCGTCTAGTATACTGTCATGTCAGTACCCTGCTGCTCCGTCTAGGATACTGTCATGTCAGTACCCTGCTGCTCCGTCTAGGATACTGTCATGTCAGTACCCTGCTGCTCCGACTAGTATACTGTCATGTCAGTACCCTGCTGCTCCGTCTAGTATACTGTCATGTCAGTACCCTGCTGCTCCGTCTAGTATACTGTCATGTCAGTACCCTGCTGCTCCGTCTAGGATACTGTCATGTCAGTACCCTGCTGCTCCGTACCCTGCTGCTCCGTCTAGGATACTGTCATGTCAGTACCCTGCTGCTCCGACTAGTATACTGTCATGTCAGTACCCTGCTGCTCCGTCTAGTATACTGTCATGTCAGTACCCTGCTGCTCCGTCTAGTATACTGTCATGTCAGTACCCTGCTGCTCCGTCTAGGATACTGTCATGTCAGTACCCTGCTGCTCCGTCTAGTATACTGTCATGTCAGAACCCTGCTGCTCCGACTAGTATACTGTCATGTCAGTACCCTGCTGCTCCGTCTAGGGTACTGTCATGTCAGTACCCTGCTGCTCCGTCTAGTACCCTGTCATGTCAGTACCCTGCTGCTCCGTCTAGGGTACTGTCATGTCAGTACCCTGCTGCTCCGTCTAGGGTACTGTCATGTCAGTACCCTGCTGCTCCGTCTAGGATACTGTCATGTCAGTACCCTGCTGCTCCGTCTAGTACCCTGTCATGTCAGTACCCTGCTGCTCCGTCTAGTATACTGTCATGTCAGAACCCTGCTGCTCCGACTAGTATACTGTCATGTCAGTACCCTGCTGCTCCGTCTAGGGTACTGTCATGTCAGTACCCTGCTGCTCCGTCTAGGGTACTGTCATGTCAGTACCCTGCTGCTCCGTCTAGGGTACTGTCATGTCAGTACCCTGCTGCTCCGTCTAGGATACTGTCATGTCAGTACCCTGCTGCTCCGTCTAGGGTACTGTCATGTCAGTACCCTGCTGCTCCATCTAGTATACTGTCATGTCAGTACCCTGCTGCTCCGTCTAGGGTACTGTCATGTCAGTACCCTGCTGCTCCGTCTAGGGTACTGTCATGTCAGTACCCTGCTGCTCCGTCTAGGATACTGTCGTGTCAGTGGTAAAATATCTTGACAGTGTAGTCTGACCTATGAAAATCATGTTCTTATTTTGGAGCATGTAAATTGCAGTATAATTTAGTCTGATTTGATAATGAAGTGGTGAATGTTTTGTGTGTAACAGGGAGAGAATGGGAGAAGGCCTCATGGTCGAGACAGCCCGGGATCCAAAATGCCCAAAGGTAAGGTTTGATCTATACATCACTTTAACAACCATACACTTACACTGGGAACAAGGACTTAATCAAGTCCATATGGACGGGTCGGCTGACGAGTCACCAAAATGATACGCACACATCGATACGGCTGGATGGCCTGCGTTGTTATGATCCTGGACGGTCACATAGCAACAATGACAAGAAGCTGCCATGTAGGGAAGACATGGGACACCATGTCTTGTTTTGAGGGCTTTTGATTCATGTCATGTCAATGCTAATGGGGCTAAAATTCGCTAGCTAGCTAATCAACAACTGTAACGATGCATTTAAGAGACAACAAGTGCTCATTGAAAACATAAATACATTTGCACAATAAACATTGGAGACTAAATATACTTTACATGTTGTTAACAATCTAAGCCAACCCGTCTGTTGTGCACGTTGGTTTTGTTGCTGAACAACCAACCCATCTCTTCTCTCATGTACATGTCTTCATTTAGTTCATGCCTCTGTTCCTCCTCTAGGTGTCAGCAGTGAGCACCATAGTGAACAGGGGTCTGCCTCTGAAGGCCTATGTGTTCAGGAACTACAGCATGCTACCAGGGGTCCGGTCCCACTACATAGGAGACTGTAAACACAAGATGTGGCAGGCCATCAGAGCCTCCTCCGCCGCCCCAGGGTACTTCCAGGAGTATACACTGGGAAAAGACCTGCACCAGGTAACCAATTCATCTATCTCTGTATGTGTAGCTTCAGTACTCTCTCTCTGTTTATCTACCTCAACCTCTCTCTGTTTATCTACCTCAACCTCTCTCTGTTTATCTACCTCAACCTCTCTCTGTTTATCTACCTCAACCTCTCTCTGTTTATCTACCTCAACCTCTCTCTGTTTATCTACCTCAACCTCTCTCTGTTTATCTACCTCAACCTCTCTCTTTCTCTCTGTTTATATACCTCAACCTCTCTCTCTCTGTTTATACCTCAACCCCTCTCTCTCTCTCTCTGTTTATATACCTCAACCCCTCTCTCTCTCTGTTTATATACCTCCCTCTCTCTCTCTCTCTCTTTGTTTATATACCTCAACCTCTCTCTCTCCCTCTGTTTATCTACCTCAACCCCTCTCTCTCTCTCTGTTTATCTACCTCAACCTCTCTCTCTCTGTTTATATACCTCAACCTCTCTCTCTCTCTCTCTCTCTCTGTTTATCTACCTGAACCCCTCTCTCTCTCTGTTTATCTACCTCAACCTCTCTCTCTCTCTCTGTTTATCTACCTCAACCTCTCTCTCTCTCTCTGTTTATCTACCTCAACCCCTCTCTCTCTCTCTGTTTATCTACCTCAACCTCTCTCTCTCTCTCTCTCTCTCTGTTTATCTACCTCAACCTCTCTCTCTATCTACCTCAACCTCTCTCTTTCTCTCTGTTTATCTACCTCAGCCTCTCTTTCTCTCTGTTTATCTACCTCAGCCTTTCTCTTTCTCTCTGTTTATCTACCTCAACCTCTCTCTCTCTCTCTCTTTGTTTATATATACCTCAACCTCTCTCTCTCTCTCTCTGTTTATCTACCTCAACCCCTCTCTCTCTCTCTGTTTATCTACCTCAACCTCTCTCTCTCTCTCTCTGTTTATATACCTCAACCCCTCTCTCTCTATCTCTGTTTATCTACCTCAACCTCTCTCTCTCTCTCTCTGTTTATCTACCTCAACCCCTCTCTCTCTCTCTCTCTCTCTCTGTTTATCTACCTCAACCCCTCTCTCTCTCTGTTTATCTACCTCAACCTCTCTCTCTCTCTCTGTTTATATACCTCAACCCCTCTCTCTCTCTCTCTCTGTTTATCTACCTCAACCTCTCTCTCTCTCTCTCTTTGTTTATATACCTCAACCTCTCTCTCTCTCTGTTTATCTACCTCACCCTCTCTCTCTCTCTCTCTCTCTCTCTCTCTCTCTCTCTCTGTTTATATACCTCAACCTCTCCTCTCTCTCTCTCTCTCTCTCTCTCTCTCTCTCTCTCTCTCTCTGTTTATCTACCTCAACCCCTCTCTCTCTCTCTCTGTTTATCTACCTCAACCCCTCTCTCTCTCTGTTTATCTACCTCAACCCCTCTCTCTCTCTCTCTGTTTATCTACCTCAACCCCTCTCTCTCTCTCTCTGTTTATCTACCTCAACCCCTCTCTCTCTCTCTCTGTTTATCTACCTCAACCTCTCTCTCTCTCTCTCTCTCTCTCTCTCTGTTTATCTACCTCAACCTCTCTCTCTCTCTCTGTTTATCTACCTCAACCTCTCTCTTTCTCTCTGTTTATCTACCTCAGCCTCTCTTTCTCTCTGTTTATCTACCTCAACCTCTCTCTTTCTCTCTGTTTATCTACCTCAACCCCTCTCTCTCTCTCTGTTTATCTACCTCAACCCCTCTCTCTCTCTCTGTTTATCTACCTCAACCTCTCTCTCTTTCTCTGTTTATATACCTCAACCTCTCTCTTTCTCTGTTTATCTACCTCAGCCTCTCTCTTTCTCTCTGTTTATCTACCTCAGCCTCTCTCTTTCTCTATTACCCCTCTCTCTTTGTCTCTCTCCCTGACTGTCACTCATTTACCCAACACTTCTCACAAATCAATAGACTTTCAGTACACTTCCTGATAGTCCTCTGCGAGGCCTGAGGCCATTAACTGTAGGGCCGTAGTGTGTGTTTCTGTGTGTTGAATTAGCCCGTTCTCTCAGCTGGAGATGCAGAGAGTAAATGTAGAGCCTCTCTCTCTCTGTTCCATTTCAATTCCATTCAAATTTAAGTGGCGTCATTGTCATGGGAAACATATGTTAACATCGCCAAAGCAAGTGAAGTAGATAATAAACAAAAGTGAAATAAACAATAAAAAATAAACAGTAAACATTACACTCACAGAAGTTACAAAATAATAAAGACATTTGTCTTGTAACGATGTGAAAATAGTTAAAGTACAAAATGGAAAATAAATAATAATAATAATCTTGCTGCTGTGATGTCACACTGTGGTATTTCACCCAGTAGATACAGGAGTTTATCAAAATTGGATTTGTTTTGGAATTCTTTGTGGATCTGTGTAATCTGAGGGAAATATGTGTCTATACATTGGACAGGATGTTAGGAATTGCAGTTCAGTTTCCACCTCATTTTTTAAAATGTATTTTTACCTTTATTTAACTAGACAAGTCGGTTAAGAACAAATTCTTATTTACAATGACGGCCTAGGAACAGTGGGTTAACTGCCTGTTCAGGGGCAGGACGACAGATTTGTACCTTGTCAGCTCGGGGATTCGAACTTGCAACCTTTCGGTTACTAGTCCAACGCTCTAACCACTAGGCTACCCTGCCGCCTAACTGTCTTCTCTTGAGAGCCATGTCTGCCTATGACGGCCTTTCTTAATAGCAAGGCTATGCTCACTGAGTCTGTACATAGTCAAAGCTTTCCTTAAGTTTGAGTCAGTCACAGTGGTCAGGTATTCTGCCACTGTGTTCTCTCGGTTTAGGGACAAATCGCATTCTAGTTTGCTCTGTTTTTTTTTGTAACTTGACACATTGGAAAAAATGATATATTTGTTTTCTCATGATGTGGTTGGGTCTAATTGTGTTGCTGTCCTGGGGCTCTGTGGGGTCTGTTTGTGTTTGTGAACAGAACTCTCACTCACTCTCACTTCAAACACGCATATCAAAGACTAAGCCCCCCTGTGATGGAGAAGGGTTCCTGTAGGTGCTGCTGCCTGTAGGGGAATGGCAGGACAGTGACTCTTGATGAAAGAGAATATCTGTCAGGTTGTACCTCAACAGCCTATTTGTTAGTCTATTTTCTAGGTAAACAAAATGGTATTTGACCTGTGTAATTTGGATGGCACTCCGTTGACCTGCTTTAGTTTTGTTTGGTTGTAGACTGTACACCTGCGTCATAGATCAAAAGCTATTTCCTGGATGTTGGTTTGTTTCAGGAAGTAGGAAGTCAGAGCTAAGTGCAAAGCAAGCTCTCTTCTCAGAGCCTTAGAAATCTCCATGGCAACCAGTGAATATTCTATCTACCCGACCAAGTGGGTTTGGGCCTCCCTCCATCTGGGCAGAGCCCATAGACAGCCGCTCTTTAACCTTTACCCAGAGTCTGAAAGGAGAGGTAGCTGCCTGCCTGCCCCACAGTCCCTTTGATCAGCCATTCATAAAGGAGCACAGTGCCCTGCCACACACACTCCAATAATGTATTGATATTTCAACACGTACCGCACGCACACGCCACAGGATTAGTCGGAGTGAGATCTGTGTGTGTGGAGAGAGATGGATGATTTGGTGACGTGCTTTATATACTGTGTGCCACTGTGTTCTGGCCCCGTTTCCCTTGTTTCAAAAGCTTCACAACAGACCAAAGAGGAGAGTGTAGACTAGAGATGTATTCAAAGTCCACACAGCTCTTGACTCGCCTCTTCAGAGAGCTGGGTTGTTTTTGGAGTTTTCTCTACTGATCAATGGACATATTTGGTCGTTTTAATGTGCCAGTAATCATTTGAATCCTTAGCTTGTCACGAGACTTGGCTGTTATCTTGGATGAACCTCCTTTTAATCATTGAACTTCCTGCTTCAACATTTTGATAAGGCGAAGTCCATTTCATGACACAATGCTTTCATTATCCATAATGTCCCTTTAGCTCTCTGTCCCTTCTCTGACAATGCTACATACCCAGTGGACTGACCTAACTAATATGCTATTACATAGTCAATAGACTCTTATCACTAATCCCTTATGTTCTGTTTCATGTATGTGTGTGTGTGTGTGTGTGTGTGTGTGTGTGTGTGTGTGTGTGTGTGTGTGTGTGTGTGTGTGTGTGGATTAACATGCAAGTAGCAGCTTTAACTCTTGGCTGAGAAACCAGTTGACAGCTGAACTCCCTCTGCTCTCAGTCAGTCCGGATGGAGACGCCCGCCAGCCCACCAGCCCGTCCATAAAAAAAATCAGTGTTTTAAAGGGGAATGGAAACACTAGGCTTTAGAACACCAGCTAACTGCTCTGAGATGTACTCAGACCAGGACCTCTGCATGCATTAACCAGCTAACTGCTCTGAGATGCCTCTGCATGCATTAACCAGCTAACTGCTCTGAGATGTACTCAGACCAGGACCTCTGCATGCATTAACCAGCTAACTGCTCTGAGATGTACTCAGACCAGGACCTCTGCATGCATTAACCAGCTAACTGCTCTGAGATGTACTCAGACCAGGACCTCTGCATGCATTAACCAGCTAACTGCTCTGAGATGTACTCAGACCAGGACCTCTGCATGCATTAACCAGCTAACTGCTCTGAGATGTCAGACCAGGACTGCATGCATTAACCAGCTAACTGCTCTGAGATGTACTCAGACCAGGACCTCTGCATGCATTAACCAGCTAACTGCTCTGAGATGTACTCAGACCAGGACCTCTGCATGCATTAACCAGCTAACTGCTCTGAGATGTACTCAGACCAGGACCTCTGCATGATAACCAGCTAACTGCTCTGAGATGTACTCAAGATGGAGAAAAAGTTAAAGCATATTGAGTGTTCCGTGTTCTGTAAGGATGGATCATCTGGAATCAGAATAGTGTTCCGTGTTCTGTAAGGATGGATCATCTGGAATCAGAATAGTGTTCCGTGTTCTGTAAGGATGGATCATCTGGAATCAGAATAGTGTTCCGTGTTCTGTAAGGATGGATCATCTGGAATCAGAATAGTGTTCCGTGTTCTGTAAGGATGGATCATCTGGAATCAGAATAGTGTTCCGTGTTCTGTAAGGATGGATCATCTGGAATCAGAATAGTGTTCCGTGTTCTGTAAGGATGGATCATCTGGAATCAGATGTTCCGTGTTCTGTAAGGATTGAATCTGGAATCAGTGTGTTCCGTGTTCTGTGGGATGGAGGTCCTTTGATGATCTTCTAGATGTTAGCGGGGTGAACAGGCCGTGGCTCGGGTGGCAGAGGTCCTTGATGATCTTCTAGATGTTAGCGGGTGAACAGGCCGTGGCTCGGGTGGCAGAGGTCCTTGATGATCTTCTAGATGTTAGCGGGTGAACAGGCCGTGGCTCGGGTGGCAGAGGTCCTTGATGATCTAGATGTTAGCGGGTGAACAGGCCGTGGCTCGGGTGGCAGAGGTCCTTGATGATCTTCTAGATGTTAGCGGGTGAACAGGCCGTGGCTCGGGTGGCAGAGGTCCTTGATGATCTTCTAGGTGTTAGCGGGGTGAACAGGCCGTGGCTCGGGTGGCAGAGGTCCTTGATGATCTTCTAGATGTTAGCGGGGTGAACAGGCCGTGGCTCGGGTGGCTGAGGTCCTTGATGATCTTCTTGTCCTTCATGTGACACCGGGTGCTGTAGATGTCCTGGAGGGCAGGTAGTGTGCCCCCGGTTAATGCGTTGGGCTTACCACACCACCTGCTACGGTTGTATAGTACTGGTTCTATAGTAGAGTCATGGTGAACTAATACACAGTGATCTGGTATATTTAAACATGTAGCTAGTCTGGCTGGGTTGTATAGTACTGGTTCTATAGTAGAGTCATGGTGAACTAAGTCTGGCTGGGTTGTATAGTACTGGTTCTATAGTAGAGTCACACAGTGATCTGGTATATTTAAACATGTAGCTAGTCTGGCTGGGTTGTATAGTACTGGTTCTATAGTAGAGTCATGGTGAACTAATACACAGTGATCTGGTATATTTAAACATGTAGCTAGTCTGGCTCGGCCACGTGCTGCAGTTTAGTTCACTGGTGTTTGTTTTACTGGCATGAATGTTGCTCCATCATAAATACACTGACAGAGAGGATACGTCTGAAATGCCACCCTATTCTCTATATAGTGCAGTACTTTTGACCATAACCCTATAGTAGTGCACTACATAGGGAATAGGGTGCTATTTGTGGGACACCCAGAGTCTAGAGGGGAGATGAGCAGAGCGTGGCTCCCAGTTCGACCTCCCCAGTGTTCAAGAGGAAATGGGACAGAAAATGTGATCTCTTCTGCCTCAGCTGAATGCAACATGTCCTCCCTCCCAGTCCCGTCATCTGCCCATCTGGACACAGCTAAACAATGAGACTAGAGCCAGTACATCCATTTTGTGCTAGTGTTGTGTTAGGATATCAGGCTGGATTTAAATGAGCAGGTTTGTTTGTTATAGCTAAATGACCTGCTGTTATGGGGATTTAAATGAGCAGGTTTGTTTGTTATAGCTAAATGACCTGCTGTTATGGGGATTTAAATGAGCAGGTTTGTTTGTTATAGCTAAATGACCTGCTGTTATGGGGATTTAAATGAGCAGGTTTGTTTGTTATAGCTAAATGACCTGCTGTTATGGGGATTTAAATGAGCAGGTTTGTTTGTTATAGCTAAATGACCTGCTGTTATGGGGATTTAAATGAGCAGGATTGTTTGTTATAGATAAATGACCTGCTATTATGGGGATTTAAATGAGCAGGTTTGTTTGTTATAGATAAATGACCTGCTGTTATGGGGATTTAAATGAGCAGGTTTGTTTGTTATAGCTAAATGACCTGCTGTTATGGGGATTTAAATGAGCAAGTTTGTTTGTTATAGCTAAATGACCTGCTGTTATGGGGATTTAAATGAGCAGGTTTGTTTGTTATAGATAAATGACCTGCTGTTATGGAGATTTAAATGAGCAGGTTTGTTTGTTATAGCTAAATGCCCTGCTGTTATGGGGATTTAAATGAGCAGGTTTGTTTGTTATAGATAAATGACCTGCTGTTATGGGGATTTAAATGAGCAGGTTTGTTTGTTATAGATAAATGACCTGCTGTTATGGGGATTTAAATGAGCAGGTTTGTTTGTTATAGCTAAATGACCTGCTATTATGGGGATTTAAATGAGCAGGATTGTTTGTTATAGATAAATGACCTGCTATTATGGGGATTTAAATGAGCAGGTTTGTTTGTTATAGATAAATGACCTGCTGTTATGGGGTTTCAAATGAGCAGGTTTGTTTGTTATAGCTAAATGACCTGCTGTTATGGGGATTTAAATGAGCAGGTTTGTTTGTTATAGCTAAATGACCTGCTGTTATGGGGATTTAAATGAGCAGGTTTGTTTGTTATAGCTAAATGACCTGCTGTTATGGGGATTTAAATGAGCAGGTTTGTTTGTTATAGCTAAATGACCTGTTGTAATGGGGATTTAAATTTTATTTTTTATTTTTATTTTTATTTCACCTTTATTTAACCAGGTAGGCTAGTTGAGAACAAGTTCTCATTTGCAACTGCGACCTGGCCAAGATAAAGCATAGCAGTGTGAACAGACAACACAGAGTTACACATGGAGTAAACAATTAGCAAGTCAATAACACAGTAGAAAAAAAATGGGCAGTCTATATACAATGTGTGCAAAAGGCATGAGGAGGTAGGCGAATAATACAATTTTGCAGATTAACACTGGAGTGATAAATGATCAGATGGGCATGTACAGGTAGAGATATTGGTGTGCAAAAGAGCAGAAAAGTAAATAAATAAAAACAGTATAAAAACAGTATGGGAATGAGGTAGGTGAAAAGGGTGAGCTATTTACCAATAGACTATGTACAGCTGCAGCGATCGGTTAGCTGCTCGGATAGCTGATGTTTGAAGTTGGTGAGGAGATAAAGTCTCCAACTTCAGCGATTTTGCAATTTGTTCCAGTCACAGGCAGCAGAGTACTGGAACGAAGGGGCCAAATGAGGTGTTGGCTTTAGGGATGATCAGTGAGATACACCTGCTGGAGCGCGTGCTACGGATGGGTGTTGCCATCGTGACCAGTGAACTGAGATAAGGCGGAGCTTTACCTAGCATGGACTTGTAGATGACCTGGAGCCAGTGGGTCTGGCGACGAATATGTAGTGAGGGCCAGCCGACTAGAGCATACAAGTCGCAGTGGTGGGTGGTATAAGGTGCTTTAGTGACAAAACGGATGGCACTGTGATAGACTGCATCCAGTTTGCTGAGTAGAGTGTTGGAAGCCATTTTGTAGATGACATCGCTGAAGTCGAGGATCGGTAGGATAGTCAGTTTTACTAGGGTAAGCTTGGCAGCGTGGGTGAAGGAGGCTTTGTTGCGGAATAGAAAGCCGACTCTGGATTTGATTTTTGATTGGAGATGTTTGATGTGAGTCTGGAAGGAGAGTTTGCAGTCTAGCCAGACACCTAGGTACTTATAGATGTCCACATATTCAAGGTTGGAACCATCCAGGGTGGTGATGCTAGTCGGGCATGCGGGTGCAGGCAGCGATCGGTTGAAAAGCATGCATTTGGTTTTACTCGCGTTTAAGAGCAGTTGGAGGCCACGGAAGGAGTGCTGTATGGCATTGAAGCTCGTTTGGAGGTTGGATAGCACAGTGTCCAATGACGGGGAATTTATATAGAATGGTTTGTCGTCTGCGTAGAGGTGGATGGGGAATCGTTTGCAGCAAGAGCAACATCATTGATATATACAGAGAAAAGGTCGGCCCGAGAAATGAACCCTGTGGCACCCCCATAGAGACTGCCAGAGGACCGGACAGCATGCCCTCCGATTTGACACACTGAACTCTGTCTGCAAAGTAGTGGTGAACCAGGCAAGGCAGTCATCCGAAAAACCGAGGCTGTTGAGTCTGCCGATAAGAATTTGGTGATTGACAGAGTCTAAAGCCTTGGCGAGGTCGATGAAGACGGCTGCACAGTACTGTCTTTTATCGATGGCGGTTATGATATCATTTAGTACCTTGAGTGTGGCTGAGGTGCACCCGTGACCGGCTTTGAAACCAGATTGCACAGCGGAGAAGGTACGGTGGGATTCGAGATGGTCAGTGACCTGTTTGTTGACTTGGCTTTCGAAGACCTTAGATAGGCAGGGCAGGATGGATATAGGTCTATAGCAGTTTGGGTCCAGGGTGTCTCCCCTTTGAAGAGGGGGATGACTGCGGCAGCTTTCAATCCTTGGGGATCTCAGACGATATGAAAGAGAGGTTGAACAGGCTGGTAATAGGGGTTGCGACAATGGCGGCAGATAGTTTCAGAAATAGCGGGTCCAGATTATCAAGCCCAGCTGATTTGTACGGGTCCAGGTTTTGCAGCTCTTTCAGAACATCTGCTATCTGGATTTGGGTAAAGGAGAACCTGGAGAGGCTTGGGTGAGGAACTACGGGGGGCGGAGCTGTTGGCCGAGGTTGGAGTAGCCAGGCGGAAGGCATGGCCAGCCGTTGAGAAGTGCTTATTGAAGTTTTCGATAATCATGGATTTATCGGTGGAGACCGTGTTTCCTAGCCTCAGTGCAGTGGGCAGCTGGGAGGAGGTGCTCTTGTTCTCCATGGACTTCACAGTGTCCCAGAACTTTTGGAGTTGGAGCTACAGGATGCAAACTTCTGCCTGAAGAAGCTGGCCTTAGCTTTCCTGACTGACTGCTGTGTATTGGTTCCTGACTTCCTGAACAGTTGCATATCACGGGGCTATTCGATGCTATTGCAGTCCGCCACAGGATGTTTTTGTGCTGGTCGAGGGCAGTCAGGTCTGGAGTGAACCAAGGGCTGTATCTGTTCTTGGTTCTGCATTTTTTGAACGGAGCATGCTTATCTAAAATGGTGAGGAAGTTACTTTTAAAGAATGACCAGGCATCCTCAACTGACGGGATGAGGTCAATGTCCTTCCAGGATACACGGGCCAGGTCGATTAGAAAGGCCTGCTCACAGAAGTGTTTTAGGGAGCGTTTGACAGTGATGAGGGGTGGTCGTTTGACTGCGGCTCCGTGGCGGATAGCAGGCGATGAGGCAGTGATCGCTGAGATCCTGGTTGAAGATGAGCGGAGGTATATTTGGAGGGCCAGTTGGTCAGGATGGCGTCTATGAGGGTGCCCTTGTTTACAGAGTTAGGGGTTGTACCTGGTGGGTTCCTTGATGATTTGAGTGAGATTGAGGGCATCTAGCTTAGATTGTAGGACTGCCGGGGTGTTAAGCATATCCCAGTTTAGGTCACCTAACAGAACAAACTCTGAAGCTAGATGGGGGCGATCAATTCACAAATGGTGTCCAGGGCTAGCTGAGCTGATGGGGGTTTAAAGCAGGCGGCAACAGTGATAGACTTGTTTCTGGAGAGAGTAATTTTAAATTAGTAGTTCAAACTGTTTGGGTATGGACCTGGAAAGTATGACATTACTTGAGCAGGTATGTTTGTTATCTCTGCATGACTGCGACTCCGCCCCCTTTGGCAGTTCTATCTTGACGGAAGATGTTATAGTTGGGTATGGAAATCTCTGTTTTTTGGTGGCCTTCCTGAGCCAGGATTCAGACACGGCAAGGACATCAGGGTTTGCAGAGTGTGCTAAAGCAGTGAGTAAAACAAACTTAGGGAGGAGGCTTCTGATGTTGACATGCATAAAACCAAGACTTTTCGATCACAGAAGTCAACAAATGAGGGTACCTGGGGGCATGCAGGGCCTGGGTTTACCTCCACATCACCCGCGGAACAGAGAAGGTTTGTAGTATGAGGGTGCAGCTAAAGGCTATCAAAACTGGTCGCCTAGAGCGTTGGGGGCAGAGGATAAGAGGAGCAGGTTTCTGGGCATGGTAGAATATATTCAGGGCATAATGCAGACACTGGGGGTATGGTGGGGTGCGGGTAGCAGGCGGAGGTAAGACCCAGGCACTGGGTGATGATGAGAGAGGTTGTATCTCTGGACATGCTGGTTGTAATGGGTGAGGTCACCGCATGTTTGGGGGTGGGACAAAGGAGGTAACAGGGGTATGCAGAGTGGATCTGGGGCTCCATTGGGAACTAAAACAATGATAACTAACCTGAACAACAGTATACAAGGCATATTGACATTTGGGAGAGACATACAGCTGTTAGGCATACAGTAATCACAGGTGTTGAATTGGGAAAGCTAGCTAAAAACAGTATGGGAGGCTAATCAGCTAGCACAACAAACAGCAGGTAAAATGGCGTTGACTAGGCAACTGGGCAGGATTGTTTGTTATAGCTAAATGACCTGCTGTTATGGGGATTTAAATGAGCAGGTTTGTTTGTTATAGCTAAATGACCTGATGTTATGGGGATTTAAATGAGCAGGTTTGTTTGTTATAGCTAGCTAAATGACCTGCTGTTATGGGGATTTAAATGAGCAGGTTTGTTTGTTATAGCTAAATGACCTGCTGTAATGGGGATTTAAATGAGCAGGATTGTTTGTTATAGCTAAATGACCTGCTGTTATGGGGATTTAAATGAGCAGGTTTGTTTGTTATAGCTAAATGACCTGCTGTTATGGGGATTTAAATGAGCAGGTTTGTTTGTTATAGCTCGATAAATGACCTGCTGTAATGGGGATTTAAATGAGCAGGATTGTTTGTTATAGATAAATGACCTGCTATTATGGGGATTTAAATGAGCAGGTTTGTTTGTTATAGATAAATGACCTGCTGTTATGGGGATTTAAATGAGCAGGTTTGTTTGTTATAGCTAAATGACCTGCTGTTATGGGGATTTAAATGAGCAGGTTTGTTTGTTATAGCTAAATGACCTGCTGTTATGGGGATTTAAATGAGCAGGTTTGTTTGTTATAGCTAAATGACCTGCTGTTATGGGGATTTAAATGAGCAGGTTTGTTTGTTATAGCTAAATGACCTGATGTTATGGGGATTTAAATGAGCAGGTTTGTTTGTTATAGCTGTAATGGGGATTTTAAATTGTTTAGCTAAATGACCTGCTGTAATGGGGATTTAAATGAGCAGGTTTGTTTGTTATAGCTAAATGACCTGCTGTAATGGGGATTTAAATGAGCAGGTTTGTTTGTTATAGCT